>NW_013665788.1:596781-623998 GCF_000517525.1 Limulus polyphemus | reverse complement strand
CTTCAAAGCCAAGTGATTCTTTAATCAGGGCATTAACAACCTGACTGTAAGATGAAAAAGCATCATCGATAAGAATGATGACTTTCATTTAATAAATGTTTTATATACATGTATATACAAGTTGTTCGGGGTTTTTCATGTAAAAAAAGCGACATTAATTTCTTGACGACCTAATATTAATTGTACTTTAGTACAGCAAACTATAAGCGAAGGTTTTCACTGCTGTCAACTGTATTTGAAGTTATATGGACTCCACCCCCTCCCAACTTTCCTCATGTCAAACTATATCACTGTGTCAAGTTAGGTGCTGATTGATCAAGAAGTGCGGGAACGTATACGGAACAGATGGCTGAAAGGTGCGATCAAACACACAAAGTTAGCTTTATATATTAGATATACTCTTTAGCGACTCTTCAGAAAGAAAATAAAGGTTTATGTTTGTTAAGATTTCCACTGCCTTGTATTCTATCGTTTTTAATTTACGTTAAACACAGTACTCAATTCCTGGTTAAAATTAATACTTTTTTTTTACATCGTTAAGCAGTTATCTCTTATAGGCCCTAGTATTAACACAATTTCAAGTAAATTCTTGTTAATTTTATCCTTTTTATGTATTTTCAGAGAATTCAGAAATTTGCATAAAACTACAATAAGATATAGTTTTCCATACAGCTTCTAAACGTCATATTCAGATGTTTTTTGCTAGCTCAAATGGAAGTATATGTTACACCTATCTGAGCAAGGATCTCCGTTGTTCAGTAATGTTTGATGTGATTGTTTGTGCTCATTCGATAAACACAAAAATTACCAACATGAAGAGCTCAGTATTTTAAAACATCATTATCAACACGGACCACTTTGTAATACTTATCAATTTTAAATCCATTAATATGTGATCTTAGGTTAAAATAATTTTTTAAATAAAATTCTCGTGGCACTATATATCTTGATATTGCACACGTTTTGATGGAGTATACAAAAGTGCTTTGCTTTTTTTTGTAGTTTTTATGACATAAAAAGTAAAATAACGTGTCGTAAGTTATTACATGTTATTTCATCTGATATTCCATAATCCGCTATGTCCCCTGGTGGTTCAGGAATAAGCTTGCAACGTTAAAATCCGGAGTTCGATTCCCCGTAATGGACACAGTAGATAACCTAATCTGGCTTTGCGCTAAAACAAATAAACCTTTATAGCTAGAGTGTGGCATTAATATTAATGAAAAAATGAATACGAAATAAATAGAGCAGCAGTTAAATGAATTCATAAAATGAAAAGACTGATAAAATAATTAATGGTTAGTTTAAATTGCAACCAGAACGGCTTTCATTGGGTTTAACGAAGGTTGGCGGGAACGTTGGTTATAAATTATATTTCCATAATAATAATTTCGATAATGTCTGTGCATTTTGAGTTGATATAACTCAACCAAACAGATTATTTAACAATGAAATGGTTGTATTAATATTAAGGTTAAGTCATATGTAATAAAGCAAGTTTATAGTTAGATACTATTCATTTTGCTAATATAATTACCTGAACAAAGAAAAGGGAGTTTCTTTATTATGGAGGTGGGGGTAATACATCTTGTCACAATCACTTCCTGGTATTGCGTAACATAACAGTTAAGAACAAAGATACGCTAATGTACAAATAACATAATTAGATGAAAAATTTAATATATTTTCAGAAAAACAATAATACGATTCGACCGGAAAGTTGCCAGTATTGACAGCTGATTAGAAAATGAACTTCAAAAGCAACAACTCTAACACACATGTACTATAGAATGACAAAAAATGTTTCATTACACTCACACAAATGTGTTATTATTCGTTTTTGTGTTAGACAGTTTGCGTATTTTCGGTTTACATATGATACACAGCTTTACGGAAAATTTAAAATCGATTAAAAATAGTATTGGTTTTTGTGTATATATATATTTTTTCTTTTACGGCATAAACCTGAAGTTACTACAATAAAATGTTTTTACTCTCACGATCGATAATACACCAGGTCTCATCTTTATAATAGTCCTAAAACAAAGTATCTATGGTACTATTCTAGTTACAGGAACAACATACCCTTAAGGAATAATATTGATGCACGCTCATTCCATTGGAAAAGTAGAAAATATAATGAGTTCTCAGCTGTGGTAGAAAAAAACTCTTGTACTTGACTAGGTTACATTGCAATAAGAAAAGGGAATCGGGCGGTGTTTAGAGAAACCTAACACATAAATGGAACAATAAGAGAGAAAGAAACCCCAAATCTAGAAATGAAGATCGTACGATTGTAGAATAGGCAGGTAAGTAGAAGGCAAATATTAACAATGACGGATCGAAAAGAAATTGCGAAGACAAGAAAAAAATATTAAAACTGTTTAAACAACAAGCTCGATACTGCATGCAGTTGGCTGTTTGGTTTGTTGTTTTAGAGCAAAGCCACATTAGACTATATGCTGTGTCCACCGCAGGGGATCAAACCCCGGATTTTAGCGTTGTTAGTCCGGAAGCTTACCACTGTCCCACCGAAAGAATCTTTCTTGTGAAAGCTGGTGAAAAGATTGGTCAAACGACCGTTTTGTGAAACTTGAGTACATTTTAACCTATAGTATATCAAAAAAAAAAAAGATAAAATTTAAGACTGTAATTAAGGGCAGAGTCTAGAAGGTATTATTTATTCAGACAGGAGGTGAAAGTTAAATAATGAAAGACGTTTTTAAAGTCATTTAAACGTGTGTTATAAATGAAAAAGTAACAACGAAGGTCAGGGGAGACAAGAATCACGATAGAAAAACACAGCATCAGGCAAACAGAAAAAAATATGTCCAGTCACTACGTGAAAAGTGTCATAAAACTATAAATGTGATGGATAAATCAGGAAGCTATATGCATGGTTAATTTGTTTTGTAATACCCCCCCCCTTTCAGTGGCACAGCGGTATGTCTGCGGATTTACAACGCTAGAAACCGGGTTTCGATACCCGTGGTGGGCAGATAGTCCTTGTGCAGCTTTGTGCATAATTAAAAACAAACAAGCTTGTTTTGTAATAATGTCTAAAACTGAAAGATGTGATGAGCAACGCGGCTGTTACAAAAAGCAATTAGTACTTGGTTTATATTAATTTATTGATACCTGATTGAATTGTTTGGTTATTAACTGCAATCCACAGACTGCTGATAATTGTTCGTAATAATGGAAAGAAACCTTTTCTCTCTCTCTCTCTCTCTGCGAGCTAAACAGTTTTTAGTTGTTGTTTTTTATTTCAGTTTACTAAAGAAAAAGTATTTTATGGATTTGCTGCCGTCCCTAATTTTGAACTACTCATCAGAAGGCAGACATCCGGTAACCACCACCCTATTACCCTCAGTTCACACTAAGGGATTGACTCTGACTCTTATAACGCATCCTTAGTTTGATGTGCGGGGACTATTTTGTAGCATCTCACGGATTCTAACGTGGTTCGCAAGCTTTCAAAACCAAAGTTCTACCTGTGTTTAAGACAGTTATGAAGTTGTTATTTATCCCCAATTGACATCATGATTACACACTTCCTTGTTCATGAAAGTCACTTAGCTGCTCTTAATTACGATGATAAGTAGCAATTTATTGAACGTTATGTTTCGTATATTCTGTAGAGTTGTTAAGTCAGTCAAAGCATTAGAGCGTTTATTGTGATTCGATTCGCCCACTATGGTCAAACTAGACTGCGACATTTATGCAGTAAAGACTTGCTATTTTGTAGAATTTCCCCTAAGATGGTGGCTTATTCTATGTCGCCTGTAGCTGGAAAAATTAACATACGAATTCATGATTTAGTTAACATGGAAATCTTGGCTTAATTAACACTAATGTATTTTTTGTTTATAGTGACAGCTAATAACAAGTTTTTATTCATTTACCAATAACTTGAAACTACTCCCTACCCTAATGAACTGCGTAATTTCTCTTTAATAATTTATAACCATAGAATATTTTTGACTAGTGAAAGTACCAAGCCTCGCACAGGTTATTAGGTTGATATATTTTAACAAGTGCATAAAATGTATCATGAAAGTAAAAATATCGATCCAATTTTAAGCTTAAGTCGTTTCTGAATTATGCTATATTCTGTTATATCACCAACGTTTTAAATAAAAAACAAACCCCTTTAATCAATGGAGACTCTAAATTAAGAAATAAACAAATATCTTTCCAGTTTTATTGTTTATACATTTCATTTTATACTTTCAGTATATAGACAAACAACAATATTAGGTTATAATTTGGTTGATAAGCAACATGACATAAAAGCCATTGTTGGAACGCATTGTTACCAAAACGCACTGGCTTTTCTATATATATGAAGTTGTTAATCTAACTGATATACTACGGGGTATACTATGTGGCGCGCATTCGCGCACGCACATGGATAAGATAAGTAATAATACCCAGGTGCACACCCTCAGGGTCTACTTAATATGGGTGCAAAGCTTCAGGTTTCTAGGTTCTTTCCTCTTGGAGTTATGGCGGTCACACACACAGACACGACCTTATATTATTATTATAGATTGAGTTATATCTTATGTCCTCTTAATGTACCTAAATACAATTCATATTCGATAAAATCCTGTTAGAATACTATTAACTTACTGGACTGTGGAAGTAAAATCTTTTTTTTATTTTGAGTATAAATTGCAGGTAGATTTGAGTCAAATAAAACGTGCGCTCACCACCAAATAAAATTACGTGACCAACATTTGTTCCTACATGCCCTGGAAACACTTCTCTTATGATTGGACTAAAGTTCTCGAAAAGCTGTTTCCATAATTGAAAGATATTTGGATAAACTAAATTAATTTATTTTTCTGTGAGACATTGGCTTAGCTAACATTTTAATCTTTTAGACCCCACTGGAATTTCAACAAACATACTTGCAGATTTCAATCTTTTAAATTTGGAACATATCAATCCTTCTACCGCAAGCAGTCGAGTTTATTGCTTTTCCTTGGATTACTGTGAATCAGATAACGCAGTTAGAACGGAAATAATAGCGAGAGAACGCGACTGAATTTGATCACGCTGAACAACAGCCAGCTCCTCTTTGACGGGCAAAAGACAGTTGTGTCTGATCATCTGTGACATCGTAAAAGTTTCAATTATTTGAGCAATCATAAAGTTCAAACTAATAGTTGATTTTACCTAATTTTACGCCAGCTATACGAAATCTACATAATTAATAAAGTGATGTGCGTGCGTGTGAGGCTTTTTAAACTTCTTTAAAATATGTAAAACTGAAATTAGCAGTAAGGAAGTACGGAAGGTGTCACCATATTCTTAAGAATAGGGTGGGTGTAGATAGCACTGTCAACCTTCCGAGCCCCATCAAAGGTAGTAATGTTTATCTTATGAAGTTTTATGTTTGAATTTCTTCACGTAAACGCCTGTACCGTCTCCCTGTTGTGTTTTAATACTTGCCCCCAATACCCAAGTTTTGAAAGCCTCACTAGATATGGTGGTGTCTCTTAAAAGATAAGTCGATCGGTTTGTCATTTTTGATCAGACGATTTGGCTCAAAGTGTCTTTCATACTAAAGTTGTTTATTTGGTACCAGATGTTTGGAATAAGTTCAACACACTTAGCTTTAATCTTGCAGTCATTGAGACGCCAACAGATTCATTCAGAACTTTACGTACCTGACATCTTACATGAGCAACCTGGGCAGATCATTTAATTGTTTAAATTCTTTTGAAAACACAGCACTAGTTTTACATTTTATAAATTTTATGCATTGAAATACAAAATACCACAACCAAAAAAAAAATAAAAATATGTTTCGTACGCGGACCACGAGTTTTCCCCTTAGTAACTATTTATAACAACCACTCACGTTCTTCGGGTGCTCATTTTTTACAGTTTTTAGTTTCCTGCATTTACATTACTCTCTCTTCTTTGGTATTTACCCCTTAATTAGAACATAAAGTTTATACGATAAATAACATTCATATAATATAACACTAGAATAAAGTAATGCATTCATATAAAATAAAAAATATATATTCGGTATTTCGACAGTTTGAATAATTATAATGCGATGAATGTTCTGCTGTAAAAATACTGATGAAAATTATTCGTGTTATAATATTGTAAAATAAGATTCAAGAACGTTACAAACACTGCTCTTCATGATCGTTTATACCGTTTAGTTCTTTTAAACTGTTTTTATCACTAGGGTCACTTGTTGTTTATAACTGTTACTGTATAATGATCCGGTATCTCTTTATGAGACATTAATACTACTTCGGAAAAATGAAAAAAAAAAAAACAGCCACATCTGTCCAGTTCATAGAACATCAAAAATATCAATGTAAATAAACTAGGTTTCAAAATCGACAAACATCTTCATGATACGGACTTCAAAATCATTCAAGTAGATTTTGCATCCAGTTACAGACTTCATATAAGAAATATCCCTTACAATCAAATTAAGAGTGATATCAGCTTGGAATTCTAGAAAAATGTCACTATCGGTCCAGTTATGTATCCTCAATTATTGTATATGTTTCAATGCCTTTTGTATTTTTATTTGTTTTACAATTACAAGATATAAAATTATTGAAATATGAATTATTTGTAGTAGTATTATGGTGTAATAAGCTTTGCTGAAAGATAAAAACAGAAATATGACAACAAAAACTAAACTCAAGCAAACAGAAATTCCGATTAAAATTGAAATAATACAGGTGTCAGTATGATACTCAAGTATTAGTAGTTAACACTATGTGAGATGTAATATAACTTAATAGAGTTTAATGTAAAAAAAAATGTATTTTTAAACGTAATATAAGAATAAATGATGCTCACTGTGCGAGTTAAAAATAATTATAAACTCCTGTTAGTTGGTGGATTTCACTGATTCTTCAGCGGGATGCTCTCCATGGTAACAGTTCTTTCTTCGAATCATAATACGTTTGTCATTTGAAATCTTATGTAAAAATGAGTGGAAAATATTCAAGTCGTTTTCGGATAAATCGAAGCTTTAGTCCATTTATCTAATTCTGTATCAGGATAACAGTGAACACGCATATACTGCATAAGATTCTGAAGTATGTGACAAGTCAAGATTTCTGATCACAGCCTGTGATGTATAGCGTAATGACTAGTAATGAATAATAGATATATAGGGCGTTTACATGTTGTACACTGTCAGTCAAGAATACACTTAACATATACTAAGGATTAAAGTTTACAAAATGTTAACACACTTTTATTATATAATAGGCATCATTTCCATGGAAATTTGTCTTCGCAACTAACATATCTCACTCTTAAGTTTGTGTTAAAAGCAGCTTAACATTTTTTGTTCAGTTTGTTTGTTTATTTTTTGTTAAGCACAAAGCTACACAATGAGCTATCTGTGATCTGCCCAGTGGTGGTATCGAACCCGATTTTTAGCGTTATAAATCCTCATACTTACTTCTGAACTACGGAGAAGGAGTTCTTTTATGTTCATATTCAACATGTTAGACATGAAACAATACATTCATAACAAACCTATTTCATGATAGAACGCGCTATCGTATTGAAAGGAAAAAAGTTGATTTTTTCATATTAAATGGGTTCCCCGATGTGACTACGGTAAGTCTACCGACTTTTAACACTAAAATCCGAGGTTCGATTCCCTTCGGTGAACACAGCAGATAGCCAAATGTGGTTTTGCTATAAAACAAACAAACACATGCATTAAATGGATTTAACCAGGTATAGATTAATATTAGTTGGACATTTAACTTATTCATATGTTAAATAAAGATCAGTTAACATAAATATCAATTATAATATTTTCTATTCACTTTCGATTTGGCCCAGACATAGCTTAGTGGTTAGTGTGCTTGGATTGTGAAATTGACGGTTGCAGTTTCGTGGCCTGTTGCTGCAAATTTTGGGGCCGTGTGTACACTGTAAGAGTGATTGATGGTCAAATTGCATTACTCGGTCAGACACGAATAGCCAAAGAGTTGACGGTGGGTGCTGTTGATTAAATGACTTCCATCTATCTTATCAGTTCAAAATTAGAGACAGCTATGTGCAAATAACCCTTTCTATAGCTTTGCGCAAACATTTGTAAGCAAACAAACTCGATTCCGTAGTTCAGCCGGTCTGATGAGCCCTAATATTGTCCGAACTCTTGTAGGCAACAATTAACTATAATTAGCAATTAACTACATGCAAACGAAGGACAGTTGAATTTCTGATTCTATACGTTTCTCTCTGGAAACTTACAGTGTAACAGAACAACTAAAGTTTAGTGTTTAAAAGTAGCAGCAGTTTACTCAGCTGAGTCTTCTTACATTGAGTTATAGAGAAAATGGATAAGGTTTTAAAAACAAAAGCCTTAACACTCTTACTATTTGTAAAAGGCATAAATTAATTTTGTACGATGTATTATTACACAGGCCTGCGAATTTAAATTTCATAAAAGCTGTTTTGGATTTAATAAAGGATTTTCCATAATTCAGCTAAGCAGATTTCGAAAATAATATTCTTTTTTTTTTCTATCATGTAAAGATTTTTTTACAAACCGAGCAGAAAAAAAACTCTTACTTAGATCAAATTATTATTTCGTTTACCACAATGAACATTTTTTATTATTATGTTTGTTTGAGTTCTAGAACGATCAATAAGACCCTCACGTCGCGATTGGTCTAGAGAAATCTATAGCCACTGGTTGTCAACATTTTAAGCATAACAAAATGTGACCCGATTTCAATGAAAATGATTCACTTATGTAAAATAACATCTAAGGTTTTGGGAAAAATCGGTACGTGATGGAGAAAAATTTATATCATTTTCGGATTCGGCGTACAGGAATTACTGTAGAACATGTAAAAAGGAAGACAATAAAACCATCGCAGGCCCTGTATTACCTTTGGGGTCGAGATTCTAATTAGATCTCTAGAGCTAGGCTGAGGTTTTTATGTAAAAACGAGCAGATAAATTGGATGGATTTATGAGATCAATTTACTGGAGATAAGAAGTTTTTTTCGAATGTATGTACTACATTCAAATAGATTAGGGGCGGACATGAGTGCCAGAACTATCAACTCAGCTGTAAGGTTAACTTTAAAATAGGGCTTAACAAATGTGAGGGTCACGAGCAAATAACTGTAAAAACATAAAATACGTTGTGGATTACAGAGTAGGAACTGAGTATAGAGCCACACCCAAGAAAAGGCTTATTGTAGTTATTCTAGTGTTAAAAGTATTTGAAACAAAACTGAGACTGTTAAGTTTATACTTCTTTGATGATAGAAATTTATTTTAAATACAAGGCTATAGGTTTTTTAATAGTGAGAGAGATTATCTGAAAAACGGGTGACGCGTGGATTTATATGTGAGGCACGAACTCTAGCCTTTTAAGATTGGGGATACTAAAGAGGATAACAAGAAGGTTGAATCAGTATAATCTATGTTATTAGATATAGGGGTAACAGGCTCTTAATCGAAATATGTTATAGACAACCTGATAGGACTGACGAAATTTTCTTGTAAACTGTTCAAAATGATTTTCTTCATCAAATGGGTAAGGAAACTTAATATGAAGGATGTTATTTTAGATTTATTACTCAGTTCTAATATAATATGGCAGAGTGGGTGGAAATGAAGAACAATCCTGGTACTAGAGATCACTGTATAATTATGTTTGAGGTGATTTCACTATAGGGATCTAGAGTAACAATGCCCCCAGTGGCACAGCGGTATGTCTGCGGACTTACAACGCTAGAAACCGGGTTTCGATACTCGTGGTGGGCAGAGCACAGATAGCCCATTGTATAGCTTTGTGCATAAATTCAAAACAAAACAAACAGAGTAACAATATTCTAATTCTAAAGTTTTGGAAGGCTAATTTGAGTGGATATAACGGGAATTTATTCTGATGGATTGAGATACTAAGTTAAATGGAGATGTTTTCTAGATATGGAAGGCTTTTAAAAATAAGTTATTAAATACTGAAGATAAGTATGTTCCACAGAAAAACAAAAAAAGGGCGACCCCAAGTAACTGACTAAAGTGACTCAATAGAAATATCTGAAAGAAAATTTTTAAATATTAGGTCGACTACTGAAATAAAAACTTGTAGCATTATAGAAGATCAAGAGAGTTGGTTAAAAATAATTTTAAAACGTCAAAAAAGTATATCTATTCTTTGAGGAATGCTGAAAAAAAGGCAGAATATTTTGGGATAGTTGAGTTTTTAAATTGTTCTTTAGTTTTCATTAAGTTTTTGGTTTATTTAAATTAATGCACAAAGCTACACTGTGGGCTATCTTGCTCTGCCCACCACGGGCATCGAAACCCGGTTTCTAGCTTTATAAGTCCGCAGACATACCGCTGTGCCACTGGGGGGAGTTTCATTAAGAAAGATATGACCAGTATTTCAGCATCACTCGTGGAAAACGTGATAGATTTACATGAGCTTGATATAAGCTGTTGTTATTGTTGTTTTCTTAGTGACACTCCTGTCTCAGAAACATTTTAACTTTTTTCGATGATGTCTTCGTTTATGTTGATGAGAGTATAGATGTGGATTTGGCACCTGGGTTTTTGGAAGGCGTTTGACAAAGAGTAAAATGAAACACAAGAAACGAAAATTATCTTTCTGGTTGTATGAAACAAGTTAGCTCAGTATATTAAGGATTAGATAGAAAATATGAAGAAAAGGTTGCAATTAATGGAGTTTACTTAAATTGGATTGGGTTTGCAAGTGGAGCATTTTATGGTTTTGTGCTGGAATCTTTGCTCTTTCTGACACACGTTAACGATATTGATAAAGGAATGATCAGCAAATTGGTCGAGTTTGTTTATGACATTAAAGTTTTCAGGTGTAGTTGGCTATTATTTTACAAAGTGATTTGGATGATTTAGAAAATTGAGGAAATAAGTTGCGTATGGCATTTAATTATGCTGAGTGCAATGTAATGCGTGTGAGCTACCATAATTTATATCATAATTACCAACTTAATGAAAATCCACATAACAGTGTTATGAAAGAAAATGGTCTTGGTATTTTAGTTGATTTTTTCCAGTGTGGAAGGCAAATAGTGTTTAGTGTCCTACAGGAATAATGGATAGATGGCAAAGAAGGTTATCATTTCTTCGTACAAATACATGGTTACGTCTCATTTGGAGTATTGTGTTCAGCCTTTGGATCCTTACTTTAAAAAGAAGAACATTGAGCTGTGGAGAACGATTCAAAAGAAGGGCATTAGAATGAATCCTGAGATGAAGTGGCTGTCATACAAAAACAGTCTAAGATCCTTAACATTATCAAGAGAAAGGCTACAGGGGTTTGATTGAAGGGTGTAAAATTATAAAAGGAATATATAGGCTTGATGCATCATTGTTTTCCTATTTAATAGGAAGAATGCTAGGACTAGGAGACAAACTAAGATATGGTAGAGTACAAGCCATATGGAAATCAGACATTTTTGTTTTTCGAACAGGGTAGTCAACCTATGGAATAGATTGCCTTCAGATGTAATAGACGTAACAGGATTGGAAGAGTTCAAGAGAAGGCTTAAAGAATGCTTAAAAAAATCAAGGTGATTTAGACAGATTGGTGTTTTATTAAATGAATTGGATAACCTTGATAGGCTAAGATGCCCTTTGTTATCCCGTAAATGTTATGTAAATATTTATGCATAGCCGGAACCTATGAATTGGAGACCATCTCTTCGCTGAATGCTTTCACTTTATGAATTATCATAATCTTGAATCTGTCTACATTCCTGCTCGAGAATGGGTTTGTAATCAATAAGCAGCCAACCGAGAGAATGCGTTTTTTTTTATCACCGAATAAAGTAGGGATCGTCGTAAACATGCAGAAAAGCCATAATAATGAACCGATATTTGTATGATAAGATACATGTAGTATAAAAAGTTTGAATAACGTATTCAACATTGCAAGAATAACAAACATTTTGATACTTCTATTGAAATTCTTGGTTATCAAATCTGTGCCTGTGTATCTGATGCATATATATATATATTCTCGGTTTATCTTATCTATATCTTTGTATTAATATTCCCTATGTAATATCAGTTTTGACCTCCATTCGCTGAGACAGTAGCCTAGATTTGGTGTGGCATAGATTCCGTAAAATGCCGGAAAGTGTCTTTTTTTATTGCGTCACGTTCTTCAAAGCATATGGTTTGCAAGCAGTTGACAGATTTCAGAACAGAATTATGTTGCGAATGCAGCATTCAATTTTGCCCCAAAATGCTCAGTCAGACTGAAATCCAGCACTTGTACCAATCAAAAAATATTTATAAAGTTACTGTGGTGCTCTTTCAACAAATTTTGCACAAGTGTGTTCATCAGGAAAAGAAGACAATATTAGAGAGGAAATATTAAAGGAAATGCAATATTGTGGAGTGGACATAATCAGCAACAAAGTGTAAATGTTATTCACCTATTTAAAGAATCAAAATTCTGAAAACAGATTATTTCACACACAATTTGCACGGTTGGAACAATACGAGCAGCCTCATGTGATGTTTTTTCCGTATTTGTACTCTATTTTCAATATATAAATGTTGAAACTCTACTCATCAGACCACATCACCTAATTCCACACATTAATTGTCTACAATTTGCACTCAAACACAGCTGAAGTCGTCCTATATTGTTTGCCTCTGAAATGAGCGACTTCTGGAATAATGTTTAGTTATTATATGACAGTTATGTAATGTCCTTCATGTGGTTTGTTTGTTTGTTTGTTATGAATTTCGCGCAAAGCTACACGAGGACTAGCTGCGCTAGCCGTCCCTAATTTAGAAGTGTAAGACTAGAAGGAAGGCAGCTAATCATCACCACCCACCGCCAACTCTTGGGCTACTCTTTTACCAACGAATAGTGGGATTGACCGTCACATTATAACGCCCCCACGACTGAAAGGCGAGTACCCTAACCACTTGGCCATGCCGGGCCCTTCATGTGGTATTGTAGTATTATCTTAAATCCAAATCATTGTTAAAAAAATCGGTCATTTTGGACACGGTCTGATGTTTAAAGAACTCTACAAGTTTATTTTACTTTGGACAGACACCAACAGTTGGTGGTCATAGTTTTTGCTAGCAGCAGATGTATTCTCTTTTGATTGCCATTGCTGATAGATTTTGTACAGCCGGTCAAAATATTTGTATTGAGTAATGATGTCCCTACTAAATGGGCGTCCATTATCGTGCACTTCTAAAAGTTGGATAGATCCTTGTTCTTACCTATTGTCTTACAGATTAATTATAGCGTCTCTTCATTTATAGAACGCCATCTATCAACTGTCGTATCAAATAATCAGTTTATTTTGCGTGTGTAAATAAATGGAGTGAGGTTACTAATAAAACGATGAATCGATGTATATTGTTAGTTTACTGGCCTTCTTTGTTCATAATTCAGTGAGACCCACCATTTGATTATCATGTTTTCTGCTCCGTATAAATGCATGGTTTCTCTGTCCAGATTCAGAGTTTGTAAAATATCATCGTTCTCTGGGAAAACTTGATTTTTCTGTTACTGTTTTGTAAAGTTCGGGTCTTTCTTGAGCACAGTGGCACAGCGGTATGTCTGCGGACTTACAACGCTAGAATTCGGTTTTCGATACCCGTGGTGAGCAGAGCACAGATAGCCCATTGTGTATCTTTGTGCTTAATTACAAACAAACAAACAAACAAAATCTTTCTTGAGAGGACGTTCTTTTTACTAGAAACTATTACAGAACATTGTTTAAATTTTAGCTGACACCGGTTTTGCTTATAAAAATGAGTTTTCCCAAGAGATATCCAAGCGGGTGATAAGAATAACATGTCGTTTTCAGGTTGACGTGTCCTTGCTATGCGAATAAGAATGTCGTATTCACCACGAAATGAACATTTGCTGGTTCTAAACATAGCGTGTCAATAACCCCCTGCAAACACATCAAATGTAATTCATCATGTATAGGTAACATCCCCTAACAAATAATAATAAATTACAAAGACTCAGTTGATAAAACTCATGGTTCTTTCATTTTAAATTAGCTAATTATAATCAATATGTGCGTTGTTACGAAACAGTGATATTACCAGATATAACGTAATTAGTCCTTACCGCCCTAACTTAATATTAAAGGAGGACTGGCTAGATTAATGATCCAAATACAATATCAGAGTTAGTATTCAAGTTGCATCTCATTCCTTGTTTCTTTGTACTTAAGCACAAAGCTACACAACAGGCTATCTAGTGTTCCACCACGGGTATCGAAACTCGGTTTTTAGTGTTATAAGTCGGAAATACTTCTCGCTATGCCACTGGGAGCATAACTCATTGAAATCCTTAGTAAAAATGTGCTTTATAACAGCTATTTCAGGTCAATGGGGACAACAGAAATAAAATGACAGACGTTTTACGTGTTGTCAGGAGTTACTCCTGTGTACATATACGATGATTATGCAAAGTTTACGATCAGTTTACACTGTCTTGCTCATTTCTGGTCAAAATAGCAGATAATTCCAGTAAATGTAAAAGTAACATACAGAACACGCGTAATTAATATATGCGATCGATCTAAATCAAACCTTCCAGTATATGTTATTAAGTGAAAATTAACACAGCAAAAAGGAAGTTTTCAGAAGTGTTATCGACTTATATACCTGTGTATGAGTTAATTTTATCATGAACCACGATGGTGGGTTCATAATAGGAATCACCCAGGAATATCACAAAAGTTCTAATAGAATATATGGGCAAAAACCGTCTTAAAAGCAGATTTGTTCTTGAAACAACACTCAAGACCTTCTACCTCAATGGCTCAGGCTGCTAAGATATTGATAATAGCAAAAAAAATTTATTTCCCGATTGTTAGACAAAATTCATCCATTTATTCTTCATATTATAATTATTATTATGCATATTATTTTTGCTTCAAACCTGGGTAAACCTACTTAAAAAACTCCTGCGCAGGTTATAGAGCTATTTTTATGTTGATTCTTGAAAGAGAAGAAGAGATTTTATTAGTTCTTCATCGCTATTGGCCAAGTTTCTCTTCGAAGCCATTTAAGCACCGAAGCTTACAGCTAAAAACGGCTACGTATACTGCGCCAAAATCTACGCACAGCTACTAATCAAACTCCTGCGAATATTTTAGAACTATTTTTTAAGTTGATTCTTGAAAGTCGAGATTTCCACCCTCTATAATTTTCTAAGTTCTTCTTCGCTACCATCATAAGCTCTTTGAAGCATTCAAACATTGCAGAAATGTAGAACCCATTTAAGCACCGTTATACTATTCAGAAATGCTTCTTTTTATACTAGTCGGAAACGCTTCGTTTTATTAGACCAAATAATGTGTATATTTATAACAGTGTCTACAGTTATATTATTATTGATTATAGTTTTACAAGCCGCTTCTGTAAAAACGGCTACGAATATTTTACTGAAACCTGAACAGCAGTAGTGAATACAGTATTGAGTATGTCAGAGGGTAGTTTTAAAATTAATTCAAGGGCGTTCGTTTTTGTTTTCCTGAAGAATTTCTCTCTAAGTCCTTCACTTTCCGCCATTGAAAAAATCCAGTGTTTTACTAATGCACATTAATTGAAAAATAATTTGTGCAACTTATAGCGCATTAATTGGAAACTGCCACGTTGTACTTGGTCTATTTCAGTGAGTTTTCTAACAGTAGAAGATTACCATAGTAGATTTCTCTACTCTTGTGAGTGGTGATTTATTCTACTGAGTTTCATATTTTGCTGAAATTGTGAGTGCGTATTTTATTATTATTCATATTTTTGTTTCACAAGCCTACAGCAAAATCGGCTGGGTATTTTGCACCAAAATCTAGACAGATATTCAATATGAAAAGCTGGGAATGTTCATGACCTATTTAATAAGTTGATTATTTTTCTTTGAAAGTTGATTTACGTCGCCATAACTACATACTATATGCGATGTTGTTGTGAGCGGCTTCCTTTTTATTCGACGCTTGTTAAACGCGTGTTTAAACGAAATCTCAGGCGCAAAAACCACCTGGCTCAATAAATAATGGTTGTTTGGAAATAAAGCCAATGAATCTGTAAACTTTTGAAAAATATGTAACACTCAACTGAATGATATTTACGTATGTAGTTTAAAATCTATTCTCCATAGATGTACATGAAAAAACGTAACAAACAAGATAATTAAAAATTGTTAATTTAAAAGAGGGAATAGGGATCGTAGAAAAAATACAGAAACAAGTTGAAACAAAATTCAATGATTGTGTTTTCAAGCCTACAACTAGTGACTCTAAAACAGTAAACAAAATAGGCTGGAAATAGTGTCTACATTATTTTCTCAAGCTGCAAATCTTTATTTTGACTCCATTTGAATTGATAAGTACTGTAGACATGTCGCATTGTGAGCAAAACACTTAAATTATTTGTCAATATGTTTAATTAAATCCAAAAACACTTTACATTCAGAATCAGCATAAACAAAAAAACACTATATATGTCTTCATTTCATTCCTTTGAAACGCTACATTTCAGGTATAGATTTCACCAATATGGCAATATGTTTAATTAAATCCAAGAACCCTTTATATTTAGAATCAGCATAAACAAAAACAATATATATATATATGTCTTCATTTCATTTCTTTGAAACGCTACATTTCAGGTATAAATTTCACTTACGGTTCTCATTTCCTAATTTCTTTATTTTCTCAATTAATTTTTCCAGACTCAGCGCAAGCGTGAATACGAAAAGCTTGAAAACCTCACGATATTGTACATATTCATAAAACAACTAAAAGATATCTCATGCTAAATACGCGTGGCAATGTAAAAGTGACAGTAGAAATATTATAATTTTAAGGTTGGCCTCACTTGATAAGTTTAAAGAACCTCTTTGTAACACTGCTTTAATAATTTTTCGTCTCCTCGCACTCTTGAGATTTCCAAATGTCTTTATAAAGAAAATCGAATAAAGAGAGGAAATATAAAATACACAACATTTTGACCCCCCTCCCCTAGGAAATAGAAAACAGCCAAAATTATATATAAGGCCGAAAATTAATAATTGTTGCGAGCTAGCTATATTATTAAAAGGATACCGACCTTAAACACCTCAGAAGGTAACTTAAAAGTGAAATGTTTCCTAACCACGTGTGTTCTTAACAGAAAAATCACAACCACGTATCAAGTCAGCAGTGTGTGAATATTTCTTCTCAGAACTGAAGAGGTCATATGAAAGTGTCGAAAATAGTTTTTTAGTGTTTTTACTAATATCTTATGTCCAAAAATGTGGTTTATTTTTTAATTTAATTAAGATAAAGATGCTTTAGCTAAAAGGGTAGCATGTTATAACTCTACACTGTAACTATTATCAAATATCATTGGTATTGTTCACCAAATTTCGGTTTATTAGTTAAAGAAAAAAATGTAAGGTTAAAATTTCCTTTGTGGAACCGTATTAAAAGTAACGTGTTCAATCTTGGATTATCTAGTATTCTTTTTTTCCAACCCACTACACTTATGTCTCTAAGAGCATCTTGAACCTTTGTGTATGATTATAATACACGGTTTCCTTTGTCAAGGAATTCTAGTGCCACAATAATAATGAAAAAAAAATAACTTTTAGGTTATAAAGGGAAATGTTAAATCATTTGGAAAATATTCTGTATATGATCGATTCGAGGTTATAATGCCTCGTGTCAAATATTGACAATTTTACTGTATGAGGCTTTAATATTCCAGTTTATTTATTTTATATTGTTTGTTGTTAAGTGCAAAGACTCACAATGGACTATCTGTGCTGTGTCCACCACGAGTATCGAAACCCGGTTTTTGGTGTTATAAACCTTCAGTCTTACCATTGATCCACTGGGGACATTTATTTTATACTTGAAACTTTCAGGTGCAGGTCTGATACACGCACTACATTAATACTTTCATGCCTATTGCAACAGGTAACGTTTGTAGCATTTCAAATATCCGAAATTCAGTCGTTTATAGAATTAAGAAGAAAAAAAAGAGTTTATGTAAATCATATAATGTTTTGTATGATTGTATTAAAGTTTTAAATATCATTCAACATCTTTAGTATATCGCCTCTTTCACACAAAATATCTCAAGAGTAAACAGTTTCGAGAAATTTACTCTTGAGATATAATTTATGAAAAGAGAAATAGCCTTGCATTCTCAATATTCGTAAGTTTTAGTTGTTTCTATTAAATCAAGTCAATACATATGTTTATATATACATACAGTAATGGAAATAATTTGAAAATACAAGAGCCATATGCATATAGAAGTCAAAAACAACAAATAGTGACAGCTAGATGTAAATTCATTAACAGCACAAAAATTATCACAGAAAATACAAAATAATAGTAAATAACTTATACAATACACTAGTATTTTGTAAGAGAATCCTTTCATCCACACGTAGCATTAGACCTTGTCATTATGCTGCCATATAGTGTATCCATATGCATTTGTGGAATATTGTCCAAAATGTCTTCCTCCAATTGTATTGCTCTCTATATTTCACCTTCTCATAGTTTACCATATCACACATACAATTGTTTGTATCAAAACTTTTTGCAGACCAATCCACGATTGTGAGGGTTCCTTCAGTCTGTTTACCGTTAAGATATGGTTTCGTTACATCTGCTGTATGTCTGTGATCATTTTCTTTGTAGAAGATGAGTTTCCGCCCCACGAATCATGCTCATGAACAAATAGCTTGACTAATCAGAATCTACCTGTACGTGTTAGGTCACCAGTCTTGTTCAGATCACTGGCTCCGTTGGTTGAGATGCACTCCCAAAATTGTGTACTTATTCCTCACTATATTTCACTGTAAATGTTGTTCGTTGCCTATAATATATCGTTCTCTTTCCACCTTTAAACAAAAAGTCATTCATTATTGCCAAACAATTCGTCTGTAAAAGAGCAATATTTCAAATTGTGTTCTTTCTACTATTTTTCAAGTGATGTATACTTCATTCTTTTCAGCAGAGAATTTCAAGCAAAGATATCACTTTTAGTTACTATGTGTCTTAATTCTCAAGTTAACATTAAAATCTGCAACTTACAGCAAGGATGTAGTCAAGACTTATACTCGACTGTCATTTATCTCGTAAAGAACGTAGCCTGAGATACTTAATATCACATTATGAAAGTTTCGTTTCTCTACCTACGACCTCTTCTATTATTAACAGTGCCAGTTTCAAGTGTCTTCAGAGTCTTTCCTGCATATTTTTGCCACATATCTTCGTATGGTGTATCTATCCTTTACCAGTCAAAACGTTGATTTTATATACAGTTGTTATTCAGTATTTTAGTCGTGAGAATCATGACTGGACACACCCCTACTGCTGACCATGGTATGATTATATTTGTCTTTAAAAGCTTTGTATTGGTGCTGTACTTTTTGATCAGTTAAGTGATAACCATTCATACTGTGAGCTTTCAGCATGTGACTGTAATCTGGTGAAACCAAATTTCACAGGATAAAAAAGTGGCATTCCCACAGTATTTGCCTTTCATACCCCTTTCCTTACAAGTTACTTAATTATTTCCAGTCCTATATTATATAATGATATTTGTATCAAACGCAGTTATAAATTAGTTTTATTCTACTTTTTATTCTCACATGTTCATGCCACATTTTCATCATTCAGAATATATACAGATAATATTGAAATATTCCCAAAATTAAGATTCATTTAATTGCAAGGGAAATTCTTAATTAATAAAGCAATTGTGAAAAGTAAAACTGTAAATTAATTTGCGGATTTTTTAAATTATAAAATAATCAGTACTGACAAAACTATCCCCCTAAAATATAGCAAGCACAACTGAACTAAGAGTATTTCGTACATTCGTACATTAATACACGGGTAAATGCAAAAACTTCGGTATTAGGCTGTACTTTCAGTGCCTGGCTAACAATGATTGAAGTTTGTGTTGTCAAACTATTCAATCAAATTTACTTATTCTCTCTTTTATAACATAGCTGTGATGCTTTAAAATAGTTATTTTCTTCCATCAAAGATTGAAACTCTGGTTCAGAATATCAATCAAAGATGTTGTTTTAGTTTAAACTTATAGATATATATATATACATATATAAAAGAAAGAAACTTCACGATCTTTTCTAGATAAGATCACTGAAGTGGTTCTGGGAAGTTCTAAACGAGGGGTTACGCTGTGGCAGTTACTGTATGGCTTAACATCCCTGATTTTCCCTCGCTGCCATCATGGGAAATATTGGACTTGATCCAAATCACGTAGATATTAATCCTTTGATGGTAAGTAGAAAACTGAGATCTTAAAAGTAGATAAAGTACCAAAACCAGACAATGCTTTTTCGGGTTTTGAAAGCAGATCACGATCAGATATGTGGCCCTCTCTCTTTCCTATTAGTAGGTCAACAAAGATTGGGCAGATGCCTTAAGATTATAGAGTTACCTATATTACTCCTAGTTTTAAAAGGGAATGATAAACAGCTGCCCTGGAAATTATAGGCAAGTCAGTCTTAATTTTTTAGTGGACAAATTCTGAAGATCTGATAAAAGAAGCTTCACAAAACATATAGTAAAAATATTATATCATAAATGAAAACACCGTGAATTCATTAAAGGGAAATCTTGTCTTATTAATCTGTTATCTTTTTTTTGAAGACTTATTTGGACAAGGGAAATGGTATGGACTTTATGACCCTAAATTTTCCAAACGTTTTTGATTAGGTGCCACAAAAACGACTAGCTAAGAAACTTACATCTTTAGGAGTGGAAAACACACTAGTTAATTGTATTAAAGGGTGTTTAATGGGAGAAAGCAAAATGTTGCTATTAATAGAGTGCGATTAAACTGGACTCTTTGTAGTAATGGTGTATCTCGGGGGTCAATTCTAGAGCCTTTGACATTAACGATATTGATAGGGACGTAATGACTGAAGTTGTAATAATGACATTAAACCTTTGGGTATTTCTAGATGTATTATGGATGCTCATGTACTACAGAATGATTTGGATCATTTAATAAGTTGAAAAAATATCTGACAACTAACCATTAATTATAGTAAGGGTAATTCATTTGGATTATCATAATTTGCATCATGCGTTTAATATAGAAAGGAACCAACTCAATAACCTCAATGAAGAAATAGATATTGGTATAGATAAAGTGGCTCAAGCATTCGAAGCAGTGCTCTGTGCCAGTAGTAAATAAAACTATATAATCTTAGGGTGTATTTATAGAGATATTGATCCCAAGTTAAAAAAAGATAACTATCACTTAGAATACTATGTACAATTTTGATTTACTTATCTAAGAAATGATATTGACTTACTAAAAAAGGCTTAAAGGATGGCTTTTAGAATATATCCATAGTTTGAAAAGTTATCTTAAAGTGATATGTTAAGATCTCTTGAGAAAAGAAGGGTAAGAAGTGACCATATTTAAGTTTACAAAATTAAAGGGAGATTGATAAAATAAGGCTCTGATTTCTTCGTGCTATATTCTTAAGACTCTAGAACCAGAGGACACAAATTTGTGATTCTGCAAAGATAGGATGGGCTCCAGTAATGACAATCTTATTTTCTAAACAGAATTATTGATTAAGTATGGAATAAGTTAACGTTGACCGTAGACCGTAGTAAAGACAAGAACTTTTTAGGAGTTTAGGAGTGGAATCTATGATTTATTGAAAAGTAACGAATGGGTTTAGTTTTCCCAAGAGTAGATGCGAAGGACAGCCTTGAAGAACCAAATGGTACCTTTATGCTACGTTATGCTATGTTAACAGAATAATATAAAGAAAGTTTCTGAAACACAAGAGTCAGTCTTCTGTTTTCTGAGGACCAACGTTCAACGTTATGTTAAGCTTATAACAGATGATGTATGGCCACATGTTGTGAGAATTATTCACCTCATACATCAATTTCGCTTTCTTTTTATGCTTTATAGCAATGTTCTTTACTGCACAAGATGGATGCTGGAGATGCGTTTCATTTCTACCATGTTTCAACACGAGCTCTGAACTTTAAGATCAACATTGATGTGAAATTATTAATTCTCATTTTTAACAGATTATTGTTTAAAATAATGAAAATAGATATTCAGATATTGTCTATTAAAAGTATAGATAATGGTAGAATATAACTTTAAAAACCTGCATAACTCAGCAATCTTCGTAACAAGTAGAAACATAATTTTGTGAACACATAGTCAACATAACAGTAAAGTTTGGCTGTTGTCAGTTGTAGTATAGTAATCTAAAAATGATTTATTTGGTTTATTTTGAATTTCACGCAAAGCTACATGAGCAAAGCTAGTCGTCCCTAATTTATCAGTGAAATACTAGAGGGAAGGCAGCTAGTCATCACCACCCACTGTCAACTATTGAGCTACTCTTTTACCAACGAATAGTGGGATTGACCGTCACATTATAACGCCCCCACGGCTGAAAGGGCGAGCATGTTTGGTGGGACGGGGATTCGAACCCGCGACCCTCAGATTGCGAGTCGAGTGCCCTAACCACCTGGCCATACATGTGTAAATAAGGTAAAATGTGGTTTATTGGACCACATCACCTTTCACCAGTCCTTATTAATCCAATGTCTTTTCACCTCTCAAGACATATTTTATGGTTTATAGCCATGTCCAATGATTTATGCTTTATATCTATGCTTTACCTAATGTCCGCCCTTGCCTTACCATTAAGATCGTATTTTGGTAACATATGTATGCTTTTACTAATGCCCACCCGTGGCTCAGCGGTAAGACCGTAGTTTGGTAACATTTTTATGCTTGAGCTAATGTCAGCCAGTAGCCTAGCAGTAAGATTATAGTTTAATAACATGTTTATGCTTTATCTAATGTCCGCCCGTGGCTTAGCGGTAAAATCACAGTTTGTTAACATGTTTATGCTTTAGCTAAAGTCCGCCGGTGCCTCAGCGGTAAGATCATAGTTTGTTAACATACTTATACATTATCTCATGTCCCTTAGTTGTTTAGCGGAAAGCAGATAGCCTAGTGAGGAATATTGCTATAAGCAAACAAACTTAAACAACCTACATGTTCTAATTTCAACGAAACAAAAACTAAAGAGTTGGTAGCCCATATTTTTCCGAAAGGAACTTCAAAATAGAATGTTTAATCAAACACGAGACTTCTGTTTAAAACCTTTCGATCGAAAATCCTCCTACTTTTGAGGCTATACAACTTTATTTTATGCTAAATGTGGCCTGAATTCGTACTAGTTTAGTTAACCTAATGTACACGTTTGCGGAAATTTTTATACGTTTTTCATTTATATTCATTTCACTTAGTTAATATATATATATATATAATTTCGAGAAGCTTAGAAAATGTTACATGCTGCTTAGCTCTGTCACTTTTCTCGTACAGTATTTTGAAATACCTATAAATCTGGTTAATGATGCAACATTTAAGAAAACAAACATTTTCCAAAAGTAAATTGACATCTTCTCTTGCTATTATGTGTGCTATTTCAAAATCATAAAAAGCTATCTTTTGGCATGAAGTTGAAATTGATATTTAATACTTCATTTCAAATTTTTAAGGTGCACAAAATAATGGAAAATCAGATATTTTCGAAATAGCCAGAGAACAAGTGAGATTGATCAAAATTTTTAGCAATACTTTAATTGATCTGTTCTTTAGTCCACGAGAATTAAATTAAGTTAAATTAGTAGGAGTTAAAATTTTAATATTCTTCATACTGGACCATTTCACTGTTTATTTCGAAAAAAATATATTTATTATGATTAATAAAAAGGAATGTGCGGGTTATATTCAACAGGGTATTTCATAGATTGGAACAATACAAAATCTGCCAATGAACATTAGTAAAAGTAACTGTTATACTCTTTTTATAAAGTGGCTAAAACAAGCGTCGATGAGTGAGAGTAAACAAAATACCAGAATACAATTTATCGTGTTACTTAAACTTCATAAAGTTTAGTGTTTGCATATCAAACATAACAGAGAAGCAAAATGGCTAGAAATATATATTCTAAAGTACCGGTACATTTCATTAGGAATATTTGCATCAGAACCTTTAAACAAACGCGAAGCCTTTCCTCAAGCAACTTGTACAATATTTATTCTGGTAATAGCGAGGGAGTCATTTTGCCCGTTTATGGACAGGCAAACCTTAACAAGTATCATTAAAGTATCTGCCTTAAGTTAGTGCACAACTGCAGTTTCCTATTTTCTGTAGATAGGTGCCATTAAAATTTATCAACTTTATAATTACCGGATTTGAAGTTTACTGATTTCTTCAATACTTACCTGAATACTCCATGTATTATTGCTGTCCTACCTCAAATATCAATACCTGCTCGTATATTACACGAATTGTCATTGTTCTGTCTCAAGTGTCAATACCTGTTCAAATACTGCTTGTGCTGTAATAGTTCTGCCTCCAGCTTCAATAATTGCCCGAATACTGCTTAATGTCGTCATTCTGTCTCAAGTGTCAATACCTGTCCAAATACTGCCTGTGCTGTAGTAGTTCTGCCTCCAGCTTCATTAATTGCCGAATACCGCTTCATGTGGTTATTTTGCTTCCATTTACTCGCGTATAAAACACTATTGCTTCTGCAAGAGAAAATTTTATATTCCTTTTTATGAAGAGAAGAGAACATACGTTAGAGTTGGAAGGTCCATTAAATAAACACGACGTGCAGGTCTAGAATACGTACTTTTCTTCAACATTGAACATTCGTTTCTAAAGGACTATGAAACACACAACTACATTCTTGATGTCGAAACAAATGGAACATGTGCTTGCTAGAGTTGCACGCACTTTACATTGTTTTTTATTATTTTATTTTACAGAATGCCATTGTCACGAAACTAAAATGCTCATGTTAAACAAAAAGAAAGCGAATAGTTATTCTAGAGCGAGCTTCTTTTCCAATATCACAACACGTTTGTTCCTTACTTAAAAAAATAATTTTATTGCAGAACATGAAAACGTATCGTATCGCTGAGGCTTGTTACTTTACTGCTTGTGATGTACTATATAAATAAATGCACGAATCGTTCGTTCTTCGTCTGTTGGACTGGCGTATATACAAACATTTGACGAAGTATAGAGACTGTGTAGAGGAAATATCGAGAGATGTTACGATCTGGCGACGTTTCCACTTCACAAAAATACAATTTACCTTGAAAAGTATATAATATCACATGCTCAGGTATACTGTAGTTTTTAGGTATGGCACAGTTATTTATTAAATCATAAATAAAATCTGTCAGATTCTACTTTAGCCACTAAATCAGACAAATGTGCATTTAAAGGAGTCCACACAGCATTTCCTTAATTGGATGAATCAGCACATTCGTATAACTCAACAAGCACTCTGTTTTCACATTTACACTCAAAACATATTCATAAGTCTAAAAGTTAGATATAAGAAAGACGACATATACATACCTTCAATTTGTAATTAGTATAATAATTTTTTACTTACTTATTTCTGTATATTGCCTCCAGAAGAAAGGGCATTTGTGTCAAACATATATTAATTAGTACAAATTACACAGAAGGTCATAAGGCATGCCCATTTGATTTGCATATGTTTGAACAACTGAATTTCGTTGAGTTGTCACAGGCACCACCACCACCATAGAATGCATTATTCTATATTCTACCAAACATGCAATTACTTAGGAATTTTTCACCTTTAAAAATATCAGTAATTTTAAAGCATATTAAGTACATGCTTTTCAATACAACTAATTAAGTACAACATTTACGTTATCTTAACGAGACTTACCTGATAAAAATAACCCTAAAACCTCATTTTACAATTGTTTTTATTTAGGTTCATTTTTTTGCGCTATCTTTCACCATTGGTCTGTTGACCAGAGTTACATTAAAGGTTCACTTAGGTTACTCTCTAAATAGGAATAACGAAACACCAGTCTATTAGTGCTTCTTTTTTCTTCTACCCAGTTAAGTTATTTGTAAGCCCATACTTTCCAATACAGTAAACCCGTATAATAAACAACGAAGAGAAAAACGTAGAGTTATATTACAAACGTTAGAGCACGTTAACTTGAAAATGCTGCAAAAGAAAGTTAATTAATCAGTATTATTTCAATCAAAAATGTTACTAATTAACGGAAATTTCATTACTTAAATAGAAAAGCATTAAACATTCATGTGTGACTGAACGTAACGTCCTTCATTTTCTGAATAAAATGACCCCATCCCACCATTCACGTTTTTAATACCAGACCACTAAATGAAGGCTTAGTGGTCCTTTGTGGATTTCGTGGATAGAGATAAATGTACTGTGCTTAAAACGTAATAGCTACTTTCCAGCCTGTATTAAACCTTTATCTTAAGATCTCCATAAACACAGCTTTAGAAGTGCATAGGTATAGACCATAGTAAAAGTTACTTCTGCTAATCATCTCCAGAATTTAATACTTTTGAGAAAGCACATTTTATGTAGCATGCTCAGAGTCAGATAGACTGGTGATTTGCCAAGTAGGGGGATCAGTTGGTTCTTTAACTCTCTCATTCACTCCTGTACCTTTATTCTGGATTATGAGGAAACGAATAATAATAATAACAAATAATTGGTGTTAAAGTGAATAAATAATAAATGTGTTGTTAATACTTACCCTAATATTGTGGTTTTTTAAATAATTTAAATAAATTTTCCAAAAATACATTTCATCAACTTAATTTGTTAACACCGTAACAGTTGTGGTTCATGCAATGTGATAACATATACATATCATTTCAACTACTACTATGTTCATCATATCCCAGCCCATCTGATTAGCCTCATTGCTATTGGTTGTGGCAAATACGGTGTGGTTGGTATATGGTAACAAATCATTTTTACTTTCATTCATAATTTCTTTGAATCATATATTCGATTAGTCATTTTGAACAAATATAACAATCCGATAATATTTCCAGTTTTCAAATATCTTTAAGTTCTTTGAAAGAACTAAGCTATTGCGAAATATAAAGAAAAACACGTGAAATTTGTGAGAGATTTTGAACAAAAGAAGTAAACTTTTGCTAAAACAAGTATGTAAAGTCAGTTTTGTACATTTGTATATTAGTAGCGAAACTAGCAGAGACGCGCAAAACATTTCCGGCCAAATTAGTATCTTTATCGCAACAGCGTTTCTTTAAATATAACATTTCTAGCAC
>NW_013665788.1:564782-595781 GCF_000517525.1 Limulus polyphemus | reverse complement strand
CATTTACTTGTGACCACGCTGTGTGTGTATATATATATATATATACGATCACTAAATGCAGGTCTGTCCAAATTGTTTCCTTTGTATTCTATATTCACGTTAATACACAAGTGCGATGTTTTCTGCAGCAGTTTTGTTTATTATAACGAATTTTGTACGTTTTTCCTCTTACGACAAATATACAAAGTTTTGTTGTTGTTGTTGTTGTTGTTTTTTTTTTTGCCTAAAGTAAAAGTTATCGAACTCCAGTATTTTTAATTTCAATCTAGAAAATTATAACAGGGGCTCAAAAAAGGTTTTCTGTCCTACTATTTAAAGAAGTACTGTTACGATAAAGATACTAATTTGGCCGCAAATGTTTTGCGTGTCTCTGCTAGTATCAGCATATTGTTATTACACTTTTGCCATATTCCGCATTTCTGAGCGTGACAAATAGAATGCAACGTGATTCAGAGCACTTGGTTAAATTGTGTAATAGTGTGACATTCAACACAGAAATAAATGAATAATTTGTGGATCCATTGTAGTGTTTGTTGTTAGCGAGGGGTTTCTATGATTTTTTAGCCATATCTTTTTTTTTATACTCAATAGTATGGGGAGCGAATACAAATAACAATACTTTTTTAATCTCAATCACAGTGGCGCTTGTAAAAGTCAAAAAAGAAGGCAAAAGTGACGGGATGGCGCCATCATACCAGATTCGATTGAAGAGAGAATTTAAGGTAAATATTTCAGTTCAGAAAAATTCATAATTACAGTTATTAATTGATATTATCTGTTACTACTTGAAACAGTGATCCTAAATTAAAGTAGTTGGACCATTTGAAATAAGAATTTCTGAATGAGAGTAAAGAAGACAATAATGATATGCCAACCACACTATATCTCTCATATCCAATGCCGAAGAGGCCTTTTGTCAATACCACGGCTCCTCCTCAGACCAGCGGGGGTACGACAGACATATTAGTAGTTGTGACGCTACTTATATCAACAAATGGTTTCAAAACAACAGTTAAAGTGTAAACTCAATTAGAATTGAAGTGTAATTTTTCATCGATTCTCGTCATGTCACAAAACACCAGAATTAGGATAAGGATTATTTAACACTGGCGGTGATTATTATTATTATCATTGTTTTTTTTTTTTATAAAGTAAACCTGTGTGAATTATTATCTGCTGACAGTACAAACTGTAAATGGTTAAGTAAAATATCAGAAATAACAATCGTAATGATTAAAATAAATGAAATCAAAATTACAAAATAAAATAATAATAATTCTACCAGAAGATTTAATACTACCGGGAAGTGTCATATTGTCATGTTTATACATCAGAAATTAATGTGTTAACTATTACTGAAATTGAAAGAAAACTGGAGTCTGACCATGAAATTAGTTCCAGTTATCCTGTTAGGAAGTGAAGTCAATTCCACTTATCTTGTTAAGAAGCATTTTTCACGTTTTAAAAAAGTGTATCCGTGAATAATAAAACTGTATCGCAACGAGTAAATTCATTCATGGGTTTTGGTTTCGACTATCTATCCGTACTATTAATATTACACCAGATATAGTCAAAATTACGTCACTTCCTGTATACCAACCAATAAACAAACTTTTGGATTATCAGCACAGGTATCAAGTCTTGACGTATCAGTTTTAAATATTCATGTAATAAACGACAGATATAAGTAACACTGTGTATTCTGAAGTGCATACAGTATGGTGTAAACAATATTCTCTTGACGGCGCAAGAAAATTAGACATTTTGACGTAAAGTGATACTTGAAAAAATTAGGCTTTTGTTGAAACATTTTTACAGCGCTAATGCGAATTATTTTTTATTATAAATATATTTAGGTGATATTTACTAAGATTAAGTTAACATGTATTTTCTACTGTTTTAGATGAGTGAGAAGGCCCGCCAGGCCTTGAGTCATGGGTTAATCTGGACACCAGCTGGTGACGACGTTTGTGGAGTAAAGTTCAATTACACTAAGTATCTCATCACTGGTACGTGGCGCCATCTAGTTATAATATTTATTTATGCTATATTTTAATGATATTAAATTCTAGAAAAAACTGTTTATTAAACATATGGAACAAATTCAAATGTTGTGTAGCATTTTTTTCTTCGTTATCTTATCCTACCTTTTCTTGAATGAGGTTTCTTCAATTTTACGTAAATTTTAATGAGTTGTACCAACTTCGTTGTTTTTAGGTATTCATTTTATTTTTAAGATTTTTAATAATAAAGTTAAGGCCAGGAAGGATAAGTAACCATAAGAGAAAAATTATTTACAAATGTACTAAACTAAACATTGCGAAATTGTAAAATACATTATTACATACCGTTTTTAAAAAAATAACAATATTGGAGGATGACCAATTATCAAATTTCAATCGATTTAAAATAACCGCAGCCAAATATGAAAAAAAAAAAGAACTCAAAACCGAACTACTTCTTGGACGAAACTATATAAACTTTCTCTAGAGGGGATTAACAATAATAATTAATAATAATTTTATAAATAACGAAATATCTTAATGTCTATATATGATAAGATAAGACATAGCGTAATACTTTGATACGTGTTATGATTTCCAAAATATGCTGAATATAACTGGGTACATCGATTTATTCAGGTTTTGAAATTTTTAGTTTTTACTATTATTGAATTTAAAACTAGGGTTGTTCGGTATGAAACTGAATTTTAGTTCCTGCAAACTAACCATATTACATATTAAACTAAATATACACGAACAATTTTGGGGATGCGGACAATATAAATAGGTGTAGTAGTAATACAAATCTCACTGTTTACAGCTGCTTTAAGAACATCAGCGGTCTTGAACAGTCCAAAAGATTGTCCTTAAGAGGACTAAAAAGATGAAAGTAATGGGGTTAATAGGTCAAGACTATATGTCGGATATGGAAGCACTATCAATCCGAATTTCTCAATTGCAACCGCTGCACGGCGAGCAGTATAAGGCCTAGCATTACCGTATTGCAGCTTCAAGCGACGACAGGGATATTGACTCATTGTCACGATCATTTGTCGACCGCATTATATATATATATATTGTCTACGATTACAATTCGTTTGTATTGTGCTAGAAATGTTATATTTAAAGAAGTACTGTTACGATAAAGATACTAATTTGGCCGGAAATGTTTTAACGAAATGTGTAAATCCACTTGTATATAGGCCGTACTTTATAAAACTTTAACTTATGTTAGGCCTAAGTTTTTAGGTCGTAGAATAACATTATAAGTTTATTTATCGATAGTATTAAGTACAGTAAAGTTTAGTCCTAACTAAACTAAAGTAAAAAAAAAACGTACACAGGTTACAGTGTTAATTTATCTCTTTATCGTATTTGACTTTTTTAAAAACTTTGATAAGTGTTTAATATTCTGTTGTACAAAATGGTTGGTAAAGTATATTTACATTCCCCTTTTGTTGTTACTTCTTGTTTCATACAGTAATTGTAGCGACTTGATCACTGAACTTTGCAGCTCTCTGATGCAGGCAGACTGTTTGTCGTCGAGTGAATAATGCGCATGCGCGGTTTTTCTTGGGCGAAAACTACTCATATTTATGCAGCAGGTTCTCGGTCAGAAAGCATAACGGTCGTACATATAAACAAGCAGAATAATAGTATAGATACTTCACATAACGTTGTAAAAGTAAATAAGAACGAAGTAGTCTTTGTCACATCCTTGAGGATTGTTATATAATTCCTAATAAACTGTTAAAATATCCCTATATAAAATCAATATTTACATAAAAAACAGTTAAATTGAGATAAGTTTTAGTCAAAGTGCGCACATGTTACAATATCATTAATGGCTGGGGTGATATTTAAGACATACTTTACAAATAATGCTTCATAATACGATATCTCGTAAACATAGTACTGTAACTATGCGATGTCACAAAAATTTATTTTTAAACACCTGATGAATTACCCGTAAACTACGCAAGGTTGCTTACATAACCTTCTAAGATTTAGTCATCCAGATTTGACACTTGTAAGTTGCAGTGATTTTAAGTAAGTAACTTATATAACCTCGCGAGACCTAATTATCTACATTTGTACCTTATAAGTGACAATAGTTTTTAACTATCCAAGTTAACTTACTTTACTGGTTAAATTCACAAAACTTAAAACCATTGTTACTTTTAACGGAAAAATTTCGACGGCTAGGTCTCATAAGAATAAATACTATTACGTGATATTGTAGAATAAATACTATTACATAATATTGTAATTGACTGGAACAATTGTATTAGGAAAGTTTTTTTTCATATATTTTTGTATGGTTTATCAACTGCTCTTAGTTACTAGAATAACGTAGGAATGCTGTATCTCTCATATATGTGCATATATCAGTTGATGTGTAATAAAAATAAATCACTTTTTCATTTATAGCTCAGTGGCAGGTCTGGGGGCTTTGTACGTTAAAAATAGGGATTTGATACCCACGGTGGGCAAAGCACAGATAGCCCATTGTGTAGCTTTGTGCTTAACAATTAACAAACAAACAACAAATAATTTATGTACCTATAGATTTTTTTATTTCATTAGCTGAAGAGTCAACAACTTACATTGTCACGCAGTATTCGTTATTCAAAACCTATAATTCTCTCGTTCTAAGCACGTGGTTTTGAAGTTTCTCGTGACTTACGTACTTCACTCACTAAAGTATATGTTTTATGAAACAATTCGTATCTAAATTAATGTAAAGTTTAGACATTTATGCATGACTGTATTGTTATAATGCAAATTAAATTAAACTTTTTTTTTCTGAGACAGTGTAGGTTTTTTAATCTATGTCCAAAATTGTCTGTAGAATAATATTATGCAAAGAGTCTTTACTTTTTGATAACACACGCGATTTGTGTTGTGTTACAATAGGCTCAAATTTATGCGAAGACAAATAACCCTACGCGTATTTTAATGAATAAGTTTGATATATCACCAGTGCAAGTATTATTATATGTGAAAAGTGTTTACAAACTTAATTACAGTTTCTTGCATAGCAAACGATGATAATAGTTTGTAATTATGATATACTTAATAAAATGGGACAGTAAAAATGGGTAATATATATATATATATATACTCTGTGTAGTGATCATATCTTGTTCTAATAAGAAAGGGGTTTCCATTATCCAATTATGTGAACCAGAATTACAATAGTTTAAACTTATGTGAATTGAAAGGGGTTAACTTACGTGGAACGTATAGTTCCAAGTGCCAGAAACATTCATTGGCTTGTGATTGTGATGTGTGTATTCATTTGTATATCACATCACGTGCAACTGATAACTGAGCTTATGGGATTATCGAGCAGCCATAAACCAAAGAAGCAAACTGCAATGAGCTCATTGACTATACAGCCGATGTGTTGGTCTAATGTTTTTCTTTCATTGCGCCAGTGTTAATAGAAGGAAACTAATTAGCACTATAATAATAGTTTATGAAGAACCCGAAGAGTTATCAGAACTATCACTTTTAATAGACGACTAACTAAAAACAACTTAGTATAATATCAGTGTGAATTTTATACAAGGAAAGAAAACATTTTATTACTCGTAGAGTTATGAGTGACTTTACCTCGGGTATTGACATTATTGGTAAATATGTCATCAAAGTTCTGTCGAAGAAGAGCGAATTATCGCACAACACCCTCGCGCATATCTTAAAAATTTAGGAGGAAAGTTTCATTTCATACAACAAAATTTATCTGTACAATAACTCATGATTCACTGCACAAAGCTAATTCAAGTACTCGAGTAGTTTGGGTGGATGTATTTATGTTCGTATTCCTGTTTAATCTTCCCATGAAAACAATCATTCCATCAATGAAAACATGAAAACAGTCATTCATAAAGCTGTCCATGTATTTGTTGAGTTGTCGTCATTTAAAAGTTTAATCATTCCACAAAGCTATACATGTATTTGTAGATCTGCCGTCATTTAAAAAGTTTAATTATTCCACAAAGCTGTCCATGTATTTGTAGAGTTGTCGTCATTTAAAAGTTTAATCATTCCACAAAGCTATACATGTATTTGTAGAGCTGTCGTCATTTAAAAGTTTAATCATTCCACAAAGCTATAAACGTATTTGTAGAGCTGCCGTCATATATAAGTTTAATTATTCCACAAAGCTATACATGTATTTGTAGAGCTGCCGTTATTTAAAAGTTTAATAATTCCACAAAGCTGTCCATGTATTTGTAGATCTGCCGTCATTTAAAAAGTTTAATTATTCCACAAAGCTGTCCATGTATTTGTAGAGTTGTCGTCATTTAAAAGTTTAATCATTCCACAAAGCTATAAACATATTTGTAGAGCTGCCGTCATATATAAGTTTAATTATTCCACAAAGCTATAAATATATTTGTAGAGCTGCCGTCATTTATAAGTTTAATTATTCAACAAAGCTATACATGTATTTGTAGAGCTGCCGTTATTTAAAAGTTTAATAATTCCACAAAGCTATAAATATATTTGTAGAGCTGCCGTCATTTATAAGTTTAATTATTCCACAAAGCTGTCCATGTATTTGTAGAGCTGCCGTCATTTAAAAGTTTAATTATTCCACAAAGCTATCCATATATTTGTAGAGCTGTCGTCATTTATAAGTTTAATTATTCCACAAAGCTATAAATATATTTGTAGAGCTGCCGTCATTTAAAAGTTTAATCATTCCACAAAGCTATACATGTATTTGTAGAGCTGTCGTCATTTATAAGTTTAATTATTCCACAAAGCTATACATGTATTTGTAGAGCTGCCGTCATTTAAAAGTTTAATCATTCCACAAAGCTGTCCATGTATTTATAGAGCTGTCGTCATTTATAAGTTTAATTATTCCACAAAGCTGTACATGTATTTGTAGAGCTGCCGTTATTTAAAAGTTTAATAATTCCACAAAGCTATAAATATATTTGTAGAGCTGCCGTCATTTAAAAGTTTAATTATTCCACAAAGCTGCCGTCATTTAAAAGTTTAATTTAAATTACGAAGTTGTATTTAAGGCCTACTTCATTCTTATTGATACGGGTAAAAAAAGCTTCATTGCAGAAGTTGTACCTTCTAGTAATGTTTCTTTTGAACTTATTCTTCAAAGTTGATATCTTGGAATATTCAACGACACTTAGACTATTCTGTTTATAACAACGCAACACAATGTAACATCTGTGCTGTGCCCAGCACGAGTATCGAAACCCGGTTTTAAGTGGTATAAACTTTCAGCCGTGCCCGCTAAGCCACCTGGGGAGGTAAATTTAAACGAAGATCCTATGAATCTTTTTCGAATTATCAATCAGATTTAGCTTTCTGTACTTAAATGTGTCAGTTTTTGTAAACCAAGACTTTTAAGCCTTATAAGTCCTCAAACAACAATATGTGGTAATTTCTTGTACTTTTGTTGATGATTCACGTTCAAAGAAGTTCAGTTTCACAGCACTAAACGGGTAATCATATATTTCTCCAAATTACAACATTTTTCTCCGTGCTATACCACAAAGTATTCATCGTAATTTAAGCTGTGGGTGGTGGGTGGTAAGGTACTGCTAACCGGCTGTCTTCCTTTTGACCAGTAACTCAAAAGTGGGTACTGTGACAGATAGCTTTAGTAGCCTTGCCATAAATAAATAAGAAAACTATATCTTTTTAAAAAAACATCATTGTTGTAAAACAGTTTATAAGCACAGAATGGAATGAATTTTAAAAGTTTTGCCTTTCAAACACGCTTTATTGTATTTTTAATGTATGTGGTCGATTAATATAATAATTTCTTGAAAAGAATATAGACTTATTGGCATACAGAGATAGAAGAGGAGGTCTTATTTGTTTGTTTATTGTTAAGAAATAAACTACACAATGGGCTATCCGTGCTGTGCCCACCACAAAGAGAAAGTCCGTCTGTGAATAACTTTATGTGAGAATACATTTATCTGCTGTATAAATGGACAGAAGTCAAGAACGGTCTTATAAACTTTAACTTCTTCTGAAATAATAAACGTGTCACCCAAAAGAAGCTGCAATTATTATTTAAATATAGTTTAACTTAACAGAACTCTTTTTTTATCGACATAATCCTTTTTATATAAATGTGATAGGTACACTGTAATAATAACGTTGTTCAAAACTAAACATTTAACTAAGCTCATAATTGTTTTTCACGAACATTTGACATCAGAATTCAGCACGTCCACCTATTTATGGTGTGATTCTAAAATGCCTGGACTACCCCAGACTAGTCAGTAAAAGAACATTATGGTAAATGGTATTGTAATGAGGGAACGTTTGCTAAACCGCACACGTATGTTATTATATATACATTATAATACAAACATTTAGTGCCACTGGCTACCGATAGTGTGACCAGTTGCACAAAAAACACACCACAGAGTGCACCTAGGATAAAGATTAAAGTATATAGGAAACTCTATAAAAGTGTAGTTAATTCATAAGTTTAGAACTTAAAATTTCAATGAGAAATATTTATGAAACACTAATATTTTGTTTCTCAAGGTGGCAAAAATACATTAAGATATTTTTATTTCACAATTTTACGAAGTTAAATTAATGGTTACTTAAAACAAGGTAAAGACGTTCAAGAAATTTGAAAATACATTAAGATATTTTTATTTCACAATTTTACGAAGTTAAAGTATTTTCGAATATGTTGAACTTCTTTACCTTGTTGTTCTAAGTAACCATTATGAATGACTGCCATTTAATAAAATTTGTCAAAATGGGTTATTTTAAGCTTGAATGAGCACAATACAACATATGCTAAAAACTCAACATGGCAGTATGAATAAAGAGGATACTGTAGATACCGGCGCCTGTAAGGCTGTCTTTCCTGTAAGACCTTCCACTTTTGGAGAGACCTGCCTATATGACGAATTCGAATTCGGTATCTGTTGTTTTTTTTTCTAGGAACGCGCTTGTTTACTATTTCAACGCCAAATCTAAGGTCAATTTATACACAAATACATTTGCATAAATAATTCATCTTAGTTGTGTCAGGTGAGTGTGAGTTGGATCTACCAAGCGTGTGTGTTAGCAACACCGGTAATAAAAAGAATTCAAACTCAGAACTAGCACTACAATCTTATTCAATATCAAATCAAATTATACAATCACGTTGAAGCACTGAAAAAAACACACAACTTAAACAGTTGTTTAAGTTACACTATTTTATTCGTGTAATTTAACCGATAAAATTGTTTAACGATCCATCATTTTCAAGATGAATGAGTACCATTCCCAAAGTGGTTTGGTTTGGTTTGTTTTGAATTTCGCGCAAAGCTACACGAGGACTATCTGCGAGGCTAGTTAGCAGTGTAAGACTAGAGGGAAGGCAGGTAATCATCACCACCCACCACAAACTATTGGGCTACTGTTTTACCCACGGCTGAAAGGGCGAGCATGTTTGGTGGGATGGGGATTCGAACCCCCGACCCTCAGATCACGAGTCAAGCAACCTAACCACCTGGCCGTGTCGGACTCTTTCTCCAAGTGAGTGACCTAAATTGTAAGATGGCTCTCCAAACTAAATCTCGTAAGCATTTATTTAAACGTTTGTAAATAAATACTGCAATACATTCACACAAGGTTTAATCTTACATAAGCAGATCCTATTTTCAAAACAGAACACCTGCAATTACTGTTAGTTTTTAAAAGACGATTATAAATAATCACATGGATAGGTACAGAGAAAAGGCCACACATCTGGCACATAAATGTTTGAATTAAACGTATAAACTAAACGGAATCTTAAACACAACAGATGTTCATAACAAAGTATTTGTATTTTAAACTTATAACAAACCGCCCCCAACTGACACAGCGGTATGTCTGCGGACTTAGAACGCTAGAAACCGGGTTTAGATACCCGTGGTGAGCAGAGCACAGATATCCCATTGTGTAACTTTGTGCTTATTCTACAAACAAATATAAAAAAAAACTGTTAAAGTTATTTGGGCCTACCTTGATTTTGAACTCCTATCCCACAGAGAAGGCAGCCAGTCTGTAGTACCTTTCCACCCACCATCTATGCTAAGGTATTGGTGTTGACTGTTCCTCTTATGACGCATCCACAGCTTAAAGTGCAAGGAATATTTTGTGGTATCGCCAGCTTCTATACTAGTGTTATGCTTTTAGAAGTCTCTTATGCTTCACGGCTTTTCTGTTTTTATTTGGACCAACTACCTTTTCACGACTTTCTGCAGATGATCAGCGGTGGTTCAGGTGTGAAACGTCTTGGACTGAGCTTTCATATCTGTTTCTAATATATAAGGTCTATTGTTTCATTTCACATATGTGGGGCTCTCAATTAGTTTAGCTGTGGTTGTTGTTAACACAAAACTACATAATGTGTTATCTGTGCGTTGCCCACCACGGGAATCGAAACCTGAATTATAGCGTCGTAAACCTACAGGCTTACCGCTGAGCCACTGAAGGGCTGTAGTTAGAAGTTAAATCAAATTGGGGACATATCCCTAACATTATATGGTTCTTACATAAGTAATATATTTTTGTTTTAAATTTGTATACCTGTTTTTAGTCTTCTGTATTATAATAATGTACAACCCTATCTGTTTGTAGTGTAGTCGCTTCACGGTAAAAACAAAAAAATTACCCAAGGTAGAAAGATGCTCTTGCGTTATACATTTTTTCTTTAGATAATAAAATTAGCATAACATTTGTATTTTTCTACATATATTTCTAGTTCCTCTTGCTTCACGATACTGTTTCCAATCAGATATTTAACTATTATAAATAAAATATACACACCTCAACGACGATTTGTATTTGTTTGTGTGCCCCCCAGTGGCACAGCGATATGTCTGCGGACTTACAACGCTAGAAACCGGGTTTCGATACCCGTGGTGGGCAGAGCACAGATAGCCCTTGTGTAGCTTTGTGCATAATTAAAAACAAACAAACAAAAACAATTGTATTTGCTATTTTCTTACTAATATGCTACTTAATACAGGTATTTTATATTTAACATTTTTATGTTAACGCCTTGTGGAAATAAAGTATAGTGTCATTGAAGAAATCATATTTCCTGTACTGTAGGGCTTTATTTCAAAACGTCTATACTGAAACTTTCAGCACTGAGTTCTTCTGTTATTTTTTCCCTTTAGTCACGCTTTACTTGGGTCCACATTACAACTATAAAGATGGCTCTTCTGTACAGATTTACTAAGCTGAACGACCGCTCGAACACCGGCATCTTCACGTTTATTGTCACACGGTCCGTAGCGCGTGATTTACACCGAGATCCTACCACCAAAGACTTTGTCTTCGGCTACCACAGGTGGGCCATAACATTTACACGGTCTGACAAACTTCTTGGCGTTTTCTTGATTCTTCGCAATCCCTCTATGGGAACTAAATGTTACATAGACTTTTCTTTCACTCTATTGAACAGAGAACATTTCAGTAAAAACGAGGTTGTAGCACAGAAACAGAGTTGTTTCAGCGTGGACCACCCGGCGCATGGTACTAATAAATGGATTCCAATGGCGGACTTGAGTACTCGCCGATTTACTGACGAAAATGAAGAGTTTCTTATCGAACTCTCCGTGGGTAACGTGAAAACTGTCTTTGAAGGCGAAATAAAGGTTCCGCACCATTTAATGGGATCTCATTCAAAGAGCAGCAAATTTGAGACAGCTTACTTCATATTCGGTAGCTTTGAATGGAATATCTCCCTTCTCCCCCACGGAAGCCAAAATGATCTGGACAGTGGGGCCCGGCCACGTGTATTTCTTAATCGTCTTACAGGATTTGAGCATCCCTGTCGTGTTCGCTATAGGGTGGTTTTGGGAGAAGGTGATCGCAGGGTAGATTCCGGTACTCTAGACCAGATATCCGATCTTGCCGGTCGGATCCGCGGGTTCTCCCTTCGATGCCAAGTTACAGATCTGACACGACGAGGACTGCTCAAAGTTCACGTGGAGATGATTTGTGCTAATACAATCAGTGAAGCTAAAGTAGCCACTGTCCGAGACCCCAACACATCCGTGAACTGCTACGATCGTGACAAACAAGGATGGTGCATTGAATCTGATCTGGAAGGAGAGTTAGTAAAACTAAAACTATTCTATTGTGACCTACATCACGTGCCACGTAATCACCTTCGTTACGTATCTTGGAATGCTTATATCATTCGCCAAGACCCATCCACCAGAACAAGAGAAAGTATTATAGTGCTAAATGTCCCTCATTGCAGCTACTACATCCAGGACGGTATGGACATGGGAATCGTCATGGAAACGGATATTCCCGTCCGGAAGGTACGTATCAGTCATACTGATTTTGTCTTTTTATTGGAGAAATTTACATAATTTTTTATGTTCCTTGTATATCATCTTATATATATATGTTTTTTAGGTTTACTTTGAAAAGTAAAATGAAACTAACAACATCCTATTTGATATTTTAGTTTTGGTTACTTAAACCCGTTAATTCAAATGAAAATGCTGTAATATTCATCAAGTTAGACTTTGCTTGTGATTAAATTCATTCAATATTTAATTATACCTTAGTAGCACCTCAATCTTTGATTAAGAAGTTGGAAAATAATGTTTGTTTATTCGCATGACCACGGACTTTCCTTGCAGGATAAAACATCTTTACAGAAACAAGTTAACATTTGGTGTTTGAATATCTATTAGTTTATTAGGGTGCAGAGTAATTGCAACAGGTGTTTCCGAAGACAGCATGGAAAATAAAACAGAACATTACATTTAAAGACTAAAATACTAATAGATAATAAAGATACTTTCATCTATTGTCATACATTACACTTTGACGCCTGACCACTCTTTGGGTGAAAACTCCAGATCTAAAATGTTAGTGGCAGTGAAACTATTAAAAATAACTTGGCATGTGCAATCAATCAGATATAATTCTTTATTGGTGTTGAAAGGCTGTGAGATTAGGAACTGACGATGACTTATTCACATTATTTTTATCTTCTAAGATGTTAAACACCGAATAATGGTGTGTGCTATTTTTCGTCTTTTGATAAGAATTTCTAGCTTATAGAAAATTTTCCAGAAAAACAAAACAGCTTATATATTAAAGATACTTACAGCCGTATGAATATCAAGAATAAAGTTTAATAATTAAAAACTATGAAAAATATATCTTTTATTTACTAAACGACAAAGTTCCGAATTAAATAAAATGTCCAAAAATGTTATGATAATCCTTTAGTTCAATATATTTTCCAAATATGATTTTCTTAATCGTCTTATGTCGGGTGGACCACTATAAATTATGTCTTGTGCGTCTGTCCCTTGAAATATTAAGAATTGACTGAGAGTGAGAGAATTTCAATACCCTCTAGAATATATATAAAAGAGTAATATATATATATATGTATGTATAATTAATATAGAAGCACTATCATGTTATTGATTTCAGTAAAGAATAATTGGGCTTAATATTAGTCGAATAAGCTGGTCCGATTACGTGAAGTGTTAGTACGACATAACACACCGTTATCAATAAAGACATCTAATTAACGAGCTAGTGCACTTTAACTAAGTATCCTATAAGATCTCTAGTTTACTTCCTCATATATATATATCACTGAAAGTGGTCCGTTTTTTCTTAAATTCGTAATGTCAGATGCGTTAACTTTAATACTGGTGTTATATTAATACCTTTTTAAATGCCCTCTGGTGATTCAGCGATAAGTCTGAAGACTTATAACGATAAAAATTGGGTTTTGTTACTTGCAGCGGATAGAACACAGATAACCCATTGTATAGCTTTGCGCTTAACAACAAACAAACTTTTTTTGTAAATATATTATTCTTATTATCAAACTCAGTGTAATGGCATATTAAACATTTTAAGTATAAATACTTTTCAAATATCAAATTATTCCAAACATGGATATAAATTTCCCATATTCTATTATTCTTCAGTTCTCTAGCATTGTTACTATACATTTAAACTGGTACATATGCTAATTAAATTGTTAGTGGCCTTAATTCCTTTGCTTTAAAAAGTATTATCTTGGTCAAATAAGAATAAATTATATTCAAGAATCTTTGCATGTAATATTTTTTTATAATCTTTAGCAAAAAACATAGGAGTAATACAAACTCCAAGATAAGAATTTGTAGGATATTTCGCCATAATAAATGGAAAACAAACACACCTAAAAATCATTTTCTTAAAACAAGTCTTTGTATAAACCAAGAGAAATCTCAGTCGGTGTAAATCAAAGTCAAGCAGTTACTTCACTTGTAACACATATTGGTCAGCTTCAAAAGTGAAATTATGTTTCTGTATGTGATCGAAATTAAAGCGTGGGCTAAATTTAAAGCTTCAAATAAAATGATATTGTTAGTAGTTGGGTGTAAAATTGGGCTACGCTATGGAAAGTATCCTTTGGAATATATGAGTTTGGATTTATAAGTTTCTGAAGAAAAATAAGTTTTGCTCATTAGTTAAAGATATATCTTGGTACGTTTATAGATGAAGCCAAAACCTAACTTGAATCATTCACTTAAGGAAAAAAATACTTGTTGAAATTGTTACGTGACCATTCCATAATGATTTGATAAATGTGGACATTAACACCTGTTCCAAACCAGAATATTTGAAAGCCACAAATCATATCAGCTATGGTAAGATAAGTTATCAGAAATAGACAATAACTGATCAAATAAGTGATCTAGAAATAGTAAGTACAATGTTTCGAGACGTAAAAAAGAGCGATAAGCTGCTACTAGTAGAGCGTTGAAGTTTCACAAATGAAACTAATCAATTTCATAAGAAGAATAAATTTAAACAGAAGCCCTAAATAAATAACGTTCTCAATAAAAATTTACAACTGGAGAAAAATTATTTTTTATGACATGTTTTAAGTACACTGACTGTCCGTTTTATTATGGTTACTTTGCTAACCCTTCAGTAAGAGCAAGAATCTTTCCGAATTTCGTATAATCGAGGTGCCTTTTCCTGTAGGAACTATTTATCAAAGATCATTTCTCTGACAAGTTGTACAAATATATCTATCGCGAATCTATCAACTGTGGAAACTGAAATAGAACACGTTTTCCAATAAAAACAAACAAACATTAAGCCACCATCTACTGATGTGTGACCAAAGGAAAATATTATTGGATAGGCTTGTAAATGTAAAAAAAAAATTAGACTTTGTCTCAGTCGACATTGTTCAGGGTTGGAATATCTATAATCCTATAATGAAAATGACGTTATACAAACTGTTATATAGCCGCTTACAACCAGTCAGGTAACAGCTTAAATCATATGCAAAGAGAAGAAGTATACTTCATCAGTGCTTAGAGAACGCAAACTGGAAACAAAGAATTACTGAACAGCATGATGATGTCTGATTAGTTACTTTTTACTTGTATATTAAAAGTAAATAGAAAAATATATGAAGGTAAACACACGAGACATTTAGGTCTTTTCATTCATTTAGAAGGAAGAATATCACTTATAGCCTGTTTGGATGTTGTTTCCGATCCCATTCACTCCACGGTGTTGTATTTTTTGGATGAGATCTTTAAAAAGCCGGTAACACAATAATCCACTGGTCTCGTATTGCTCGAATTTCGTTCGAAGAGTGACTTCATTCATCTTCCTTGACAAGTCTATTGTCCGAAATTAGTTGAAATACCATGACCAGTAATTTAAGTCATTTTCTTTACCAATATAATCATTTAGTTTTAATCCGGTTCACCATTATTTGGACGTATATCAGCATATTTCATTAACCACTTTGACGACAATCGTGAATTAATCGTAAACTGTGCTCTTCAACAAATGGGTTACAATCGAAAAATACATTTTTTTGTTATGTGTAGAATCTTTCTCATGACGAGCCCAGTGTATTACCATGACAAAAAAAGTGGTTAGACTCGAAAGTAGTGGACAGTTAGTGGATAATTTGTTTTGTAAATCGGGGTATGCAAATTTAACGAAACACAACAGCTCATTCACTGCATATGCAATTTGAATGAAATTCAGTCAATATAATATTTATTTTATTTCAGTTTTTTTTAGTTTAACTTGTATTTCCGTGATAGAAATTGAAAATAACTACTTTGAACTTCATAGAGTTCCCCAAATGACACACGTCTATTTTATTTATCATACGTAAAATAAAAAATACTATGAAATAATAAATTTGTAAAATTAACATTTAAAAGGGAATACAATATTCTGTGAGCATTACACACAAGCTACATTTCATTTTAAAATTTGAATTTTTTATGCTTGTTTTTGTTGAATTGTGCACAAAGCTACTCGAGGGATATCTACGCTAGCAGTCCCTAATTTTGAAGTTGTAGGCCAGAGGGAAAGCAACTAGATAACGGAAACTTTTGGAGTATCTTTATCAACAAATAGTGAGATTGATCGTTGCATTATAACACATCTACGGCTCCAAAAACGAGGGTGTTCAGTTACGGGTTTAAATCACGCGACATCAAGACTGAAAGTCAAGTGCCCAGATCACCAGGCCACGCCAAAAAATAAAAATGTTCTCGAGAAATTTCAGATACTGAAAATATGTCCACCACCTGTGTGTGTGTGTGTGTGTGTGTGTGTTATGATATATAGGCGTTTCAATTGGAGTGTGATAAACTGTTTTCATACCTTCTATTCGGTTACTGATTTCATTCTAACACCTGAGCACCAAAATTGTTAAGTAGGTCACGAAATGTGTAAATGCTCCATGTAATTCTACTTTACGTGTTTTGAAACGATTGAACCATATATTTCTCAAAAAGAATTCAGATTATTGCTCTACAACAAAGCGGTGCAGAAATAGCGCTTCGAGATTAGCTCTCCGCAGCATCAAGTGGAAATGACAGCGAACCGTGATTTATAGCTGTCCTTAACGATCTGAGTCTTAGATATACACTAACATAACTGTTCGAATAGACGTCGCATATAAATGTAATATGTTTTAGTGAGAATTCCTTATGAAAGATACGTATAGGCACAGTTGCTTATACATGCTCATACGCATATATATGTGAACTAAGAACATTATAAAGCTTATATGTATATTCTAAATAATTGAAGCGGTGGAGCGATTTAAACATATATGTTACCTTGGGTATTTGAATGGGAGGAGGTAGGTAGATTCACCTAGAAAATAGTAAATAAAACCATTTAAATACTTAACGAGAGAGAAACAAGTGCCCCTGGTGGTGAAAGATTAAGTCTTTGAAAATATTAGTGAGAAATATAGAATGTAAGTTATCTGGCATGAAATATTTATAGATAATAGACTAATGTACATTTAATCCTATAAATAAATTAGTACACTATATCACATACAAAAGGTGCAATGAATTAAAAAGAAGACCCCAAACTCGAACGCTTTCGAAAATTTGACTATTCTTCTTAAGAGTCCCCCGATGGAACAGCAGTAAGTCTATAAACTTACAACGTAGAAATTCGAAAGTAGATTCCTCGCGGTTGACATGGCAGATAGCCTAATGTGGCTTTGCTCTGAAATAACCAAACCAATCTTCTTCAGGAAAATAAAAGGCAAAATGTAAGAAAGGTGATGATAGAGATATTTAATAATGGAATCTAATGGCAGTATAAGGTGAAAGAAGAAGAAGTACTTTACCTACAGCAAACTGGGAAAGTGCTCGTGTTTTGGGCCTTTTATGGAAAGTTATTGTACCTGTTTTCAACATTCTATATACACAGGAAAATGTACAATTGTTTTATTTTCAAATAATTCAACGATTCATTGCCAACAATGTATGTTAAAGAGTGCTTTAAACGCAGTAGTGAGGACTACACACTACTTATAAAAAAATAGATTCATCCGGTCGATTACGAAAGGTGACGGCTTAGATTTTTTTTATTAGTCATACACCTACCAAAAGAGCGCGCCACCGTTTGAGTATGCTGATTTGTATAGCTAGCTGGCTTACTGCTTAATTTAACAAATACACAAATTCGTGTGTTTCATCATAAAAAAACAGTAATATCTCTAATTAATTTGTATTAGGTATGGCTAGTTATCATCTAAACTGTTAATAAATTAATAACAATTTATATTTGAATTGGCTGAAGTAGAAGTGACAAATCCGTAATTTTTTTCAGTTTAAACAATATATAAAAGGCCGGTAAATAAACATTAGTGAATGGTGTGGTGACATGATTGGTTTGTTTTGAATTTCGTGCGAAGCTACACGAGGGCTATCTGCGCTAGCCGTCCCTAATTTAGCAGTGAAAGACTAGATGGAAGGCAGCTTGTCATCACCACTAACCTCCAACTCTTGGGCTACTCTTTTACCAACGAATAATAGGGTTGGCTGTCACATTATAACGCCCCAATGGCTGAAAGGGCGACCATATTTGGTGGGGTGGGGATTCGAACCTCAGATTGCGGAGTCAATCGTCCTAACCAACTGCAAACTTAACTGACCCCTTGTGCGAAAGCGGTAAGGTTACGAATTTACAATACTATTATCCGCAGCTCAATTCCCCGCAGTCTACAGAGTATAGTTTTGCACTAAGAAAACAACAACAGCAGCAAAGTTAATCAAAACATTGAATAAGCTTCATTGCATGTTTTGGTTATTTCTATTTGTTGTGATATAGTGGCCAATTTGGGTTCGAATAGGAACAATATTATGTATTTTGGGATGTTGTTTGATTTCACATTTTCGTCGCACTAAGATAAGAATAATTTAGTTCTCAAACTTTCTAAGATATTTTTATTGTGTTTTCACTGTATTCGGTGGGTCAACAACGTTGGAGAAACACCCGTTTCCCGTTTATGTGTGGGAGGTATTCTGGAGGAAAAGACTGTCCCACGGGCTGTCAGGGATGAACCATCCCTTTTCACACACATCCCTGGTCCTTTCCTTTTTTAAAATCTGACTCAATGCATCATAGCGCGCAGCATTTCACTATCACCACCCCAGAAACCAGACGCCCGGCCCCACGCTTGCCCACGCCCATGAGTGAATCTACCAGAATTGCCGAATCAGAGAACATAAAGCAGTTTACTTATTTCGACATTTTCACAGTGTAACTTTTCATACAAAAGAAATGGCAATTTTTACGGTTAACATTAAAATCGTTAAAAATAATAACAACAATAGTTAAACACTAAATGGCTTTATTCGTTGATTGGTCGTCTACCTGTTGCTCCTGAAAAATAAAAACCTTAAAAAGTAAAATGCTCTAAGGTGTATAAAACGATTAGTGGATTTGGTTATTTGTAGTTATGGCTTTAATGATGTTGTAAAATGATGTATAATTTTTGCAAGTGGCAGGGGTTGTGGCCATGTTTGGGAACTGACAAGTTAGGGAGTGTCCATTAGAAGATTTATTATAGAAAGAAACCGCAAGATTCATAAATCGGTCATTTATTGGTTTCGATTTACTAGCTGTGTGGGGATATGTACCGGTAGTGTACATCTGGAGTCGAGATGTTGTTCAGGTAGCTATGAGTTGATGGAACAATAATTAATTATATTACCATTTTGATATGTTGCATGTTATTATGTTACCATATCCGATAATTGTCCCAATGTAAACCTTGTAAATTAACGTAATGGACTACGCATTATAACACTTGAAGCTGCCTCCGATTTTACAGAGATAGTTTATTCTTTGTTGGAATTTTTTAAGTATCTCGGAAAGTGGTTGACCCAGGTTAGCTTTTTATTGAAAGTAATCATTGGGAATTTTATGGAACCTGAAATGTTGATTTATGTGTCGAAATGTTTAAGGTTAACTTTGTTTACGTTCCTAATGTTTCTTTTTTAAGGATTTGTGAAAAACAATTACCCGTGTTTTTTGGTGTGTGGAGAAACGCCTTCAGAGTTAGTCTCTTTTAAACTAATCATCTATGGTATATCGAGTATTAACTCAATGCAATGGAGAAGCAGCAAATGTTAACATTTAATTTTCAATCTAGAAGGAATTTATCCAGAATAAAAATATATCACGAAGAATCACGAAGAAAATATATACCTCTAAAGAATGATGTTTCTGTTAAAGTAGATGGGAGTGAAAAATTCCAATATAAATGAGTTAAATAACGACATAGCGTAGATAATTGACTCATTTAATATATATATGATAAACTAATAAGGTGTACAGGCAAGTTTTAATTTAATTATCATGTTGAAGTCCAAGTTACTGCACCCGTGTTCTCATTACAAATACATCACAGTCTCATTTCGAAATACCCTCTTTGCATTAATTTCTGCAACACTTTAATTTGAGAGTTATGATAATTTGAAAAACGTGTTACTACATTTCTGACGTACAATACAATAAACAAGAAAGCACTTAGATAATCAAATCCTTTGAAGTTAAATATTTTAATTAAACAACAGTAGTATATACATATTTATGTGTATATCGCCTTGCCTCACTTTTTTAAGCTTGAGTTTAAAGACTCGAAGTATTCCACAATAATGACCTCAAGCTATCTGAACGGTGTTTCGAAAAGGAAAAAAAAACATCAGGTGGCTTAGCTTCAAAGTAGTATGAAAATGTACGTAATGAAACTGAAGAATTGGGGAAACTCATAAACTTATCTAAGTTATGAAAATGCGTATCATTTAAGCAGCATTTTACAGTGAAATAATAATATCCTTAAGTGATATTTCTGCTCTTATAGGTTCAAATAGACATAATACAGGTAGTGTTTGGAGGGTTGGACATGTTATAATCCAACGATTTTTAATATGTAAACCCCATTTATGTTTATTTATATATCCACTTCCATAGTTAGCGAAACTTGTTTTTTATAAATTTTTCCTTTGGAATGGGGTCCGGCATGGCCAGATGGTTAGGGGAGCTCGACTCGCAATCTGAGGGTCGCGGGTTCGAATCCCCGTCACACCAAACATGCTCGCCCTTTCAGCCGTGGGGGCGTTATAATTTTAGGGTTAATCCCACTATTCGTTGGTAAAAGAGTCGCCAAAGAGTTGGCGGTGGGTGGTGATGACTAGCTGCCTTCCCTCTAGTCTTACACTGCTCAATTAGGGACGGCTAGCGCAGATAGCCCTCGTGTAGCTTTGCGCGAAATTCAAAACAAGCAAACAAACAAACCTTTAGAATGTCATCTATTCTGAAGGCTACCACATAATGTATCCATAAAGTTCTTACCTAATTGCGACAGATTTATTTTGGGCTTACTTTAATCTTTTTCACTTCCACAAATTTTCCTTGAATTAGTAAAAATTGCCTGGGAGCTATTAAGCAAATCCATAAAAGACTCACTCAGTTGCGATAACTTTAAGTTTGCTTTGTTTAATCGTTTCCTTTACGGAGAGCACGTGACTGGAATCGCTTAGTGACGACAGTAAAATTCTTGAAGAATCCAGTCGATTGTAAAGGGCATTTTATTGAGCTTATTCTGTTGGCAAACATATTAACCAGATAACAGATTTTTTGAGCAATATATTCGTTTTGTTTTATAAAAAAATACATTTCTGAACAAAATGTGCTGCTGTGTGTTCCCATACTTAAAGCACGAGTCAGAATTTTGTCCGAACTTCTTTCTATATTTTATTTAACATACTTCTTAATTCAACAAGAAAAATGGAGTTTGAAACTGCGTTGAACAGATTTCTATTAGTTTTCATATTTAAATAAAGTTTTGATCCAAATAATGACGCTAGTAACTGAGCGTTAAGTCTGAGAGCTAGTAACGCTAAGAATAGGGTTTCGATACTCGAGGTGGACAGAACATAGATAGCCTATGGTGTAGCTTCGTGTTTAACAATAAACAAAATCTCAAGAATATTTATGCTATCTGTAAAGATTTGAAAGTCGATTGTTAGTTGACGACCTATTGTAAAACTAAACGCCATCTTATTTGGCACTCTATTTTAAATAAGTTTACAAAGACTTCAAAGTTCTTGTGACATCCTATATGAAAGTAATATAAAATTTGGAGATAAGTTTGTTTTACAATGATACACTTTGCCTCAGTTAATGTTTGTTTTTATAAATTTCTTTTAGTTTTCTTCAAACACCTTGACACTCGAAGTTTGGAATGATAAGTAAAATTTTCATAATGTATTTCTATGGGTCATCTTCCCAGGAACTGTTTTTCAACCAATAACTTAAATGGGATAGAGCTCTTAATTCGCTGTACACGAATGATAATAGTTCGTATATTAAGTAAGGTCACCGAAAACGATGGTTAAGGTTGACGTAGTGTTATCGAAGTCCTTATTTTGTGTAGCAGTCATGCTTTTATCGGCTTCCTTCTGTCTTAACAATATACCTGTAACAAAATCAGTCTTCTTCGGAGAGCAATCATATCAACGTTGTCTAGGTCCTCTTGTGTAGCTTTCTATAAACCATCTGATGTTTCAGGTCTATGACATTACATTTCATTGCATGATTGAGCAGACCAAAATCACAAAAATTCATTGAAGCCGCATCGATGGACTTGACAGGTACGTCATCGTAAGGAATTATTTCCTTTCAGTTTATTCAACCGTCCTTCTCATGAAAACAACATCTGCTTTCGAGATATGGCTTCTAAGCCTTCGTCGTCTTGAGGTCATTGTTTATTATTTTGCTGGTGATACCAGGAGATATATCCAACTTTATCACAATGGCTTTTTAGTAAGAGTATTCTCTTTCGAACTCATAGCTTCAACTTACAGATAGTGGTGTTTATTCTGATTGTATTTAGTTAGTTTTTCGTTTCCATGGAGAACTCTGAGGCTTCACAATGTTGCATCATTCCGTTTTGCAACATTTAACATTCTCATGCTATGAATATATCTCTTTCTAAAAAGCGAAAGCATAGTACTTCATATACCGAGCAAGTATTCAAGACTTTTTTACAAGTACGGTTAGTGTATCTTTTTTTATGTGTAACACACACACGTGATTGTAGTTGAAGAGCCATCCCCATGCTTTCAGAAAAATTACAATCATGCGTTTTCGAAACCTTTAAATGACCAGATTTAGAAGTAAATTCGCAATGAAACGAGTTTAGATATTAAGTTAACGGATTGTCTACTAGAATTCCGTAGTTTTGTCTAACTGAATGTTAACAAAGTTAATATCGGATCTACGCAGATATTGCAACCGGGATTTCGCCAACATATGTTAACAGAGATTTTACTAGAACTATAAGACACTGTTAGTTTGTTGTCAAGTTTAGCGCACTCGAGAACTACCTACGCTAGTCGTCCCTCAATTTGAAATGATAAATTCAAGGGAAGGAAGCTAGTTAACGTCATCCACCGTCAACTCTTGGGTTACTGTTTACGAACGAATAATGGGATTAACCGTACATTATAACGCCCCCACAAATGTATGAGCGAGAATTTTTTGCAACAGGTTTCTATCTCGCGGCCCGCAGATTGTAAATCCCCCGCCCCAGCCATCCAACAAGTTCTGAAACTGAGGTTTTAATACTATTGTTCACATATTATTTTATTGAACTACGTATATGACTTAAAATATAATCTAATATGAATGCTAACATACTTTAAACCAGAATATGTATGTGCTGTACCATAAAACATTTACAGTATTAGCATTACCTAACGCTGTAACTTAGGCAATAATGGAAACAATAACGAACTTTGTATTAAAACTACAATATATGAAACGATTAGTATTTTTTATTGAAAAGTTACTTTTTCAACTTAATTATTTATTGTTATTTTATTTCATTATTCGTTTTCAACGAGCAACATACCCTAGAGTAACATTGCTTGAAATGTGTATATTTTGTTTTTATTGGTACTTTATTTTTGTGATAATTATGTTTTAATAAGAAATATATATGTATATACACACACACAAAAACTTTGTTAAATTTAACTCAGTCAGTCATTTTTAGATAATAAATGTATATGTAGTTATATTTATTTTCCGATATTTCTCTTTCAATGAAACATGAAAATATCCATATAAGCAAGATCACACTATGGATTTAATTGTATACTTCTAATCCAAAGTGTCGCTAGATAGCAGTAAATAAATAGTATACAATTTTTCTTTCATTAGTTTTTTTTACCTCCACGTCTCGTTTTCTTCATGATAAAAAACACCTTAATTTATTCTACATGATTGAAAATTATTTGACTATAATAACAACGAGATATTTTTCGTAATCCTGATGTTTACTGATTATTTAATTTTTTTTCTGTAAATTTTGGTGTGTTTCTCAAGGCCTAATTATATCGTTACATCATCTTAAAGTTGTTTTTTTACTTTTTCAGTGTAAAATATATCGAATTTTTAATATTTTAATTTGTTTGTTTGTTTGTTTTTAATTATGCACAAAGCTACACAAGGGCTATCTGTGCTCTGCCCACCACGGGTATCGAAACCCGGTTTCTAGCGTTGTAAGTCCGCAGACATACCGCTGTGCCACTGGGGGGCTAATATTTTAATAGACAATATAACCAAGGCTGTCCTATAATTTAAAAATAGGTTATTAGATAGTTAAAAGCACGTTGACTAAACTTTGACCATCCAATTACACCATAAATCTATAACTATAAAACTAGCGTGCAGTTATTGACAAAATTTGATCTCAGTCTTTTAATGATATATTTAAGTTCCTTGAACTTCTTTTTAAAAAAACACCTGTACATAATAAGCATATATATAAAATAAATTCATCAAACTCAGAAACTTATTTCTATAGAAAATTGTTTAAAACACTCTTTAAGCCATCTGCTACTTCCAGTCCTACATCGAAGTAGTGGGGATTTGATATAATAGCAGAGACTTATCTATCCCGCCTCTAGTCTCTGGTTAACTCACTTTTACGAGCGTAATGTTCAGAAGATCTTTTTTCTTCTCGTCCTATCAGCATTGAATAAGAATCTTCTTCACTTTTATTTGCTATTTCTGAGCCGTCTGTTAACTTCTATAGTTATCTAGCCCTCAGAAGATTGACTACAATTGACTTGCTTGTTGGAACACAAAATAAAACCAAGCTGTCCGGAAAATATATACTTGTTTTTGTAATTGCTTTTCTTATATATATTCCTTTTTCATTTGATAAGTTTGTTTGTTTGGAATTAAGCACAAAGCTGCACAATGAGCTATTTGTGATCTGCCCTCTACGGGTATAGAAACCCGATTTCTAGCGTTGTAAGTCCGCAGACATACCGCTGTGCCACTGGACGTTTGATAAGACACAAGACAGCATTGAATTACATTTCCTGTTATGAACTTATCTAGATATAATCATATGCTGTAACTTATTCTTCCTTCCGTAAGCTTATTTTCTACCACCATAACTGATATGTTTTCTTTACCTTTTTCGTTGCATTTTTTAAGACTAGTGAATAATTTTCTTTATGAATTAGGTCATATTCACATTGTTTTTATTATTCTGTTTTAAGTTGTTTACTCAAGCAACTTAATTTCATATAAGAAATTTTTAATTTGATTTTTAATAAAGGCGTCCTTTACTTACTTTGTTTTAAGTCAATATGTATTTATTCCTAATGACGGCTGAAAGTAGCGTCGTTGATCACCAAACCAGGTAGTTGAAGCCAGTAAAGTTGCTCATAATTTTACCTTTTTCCTGTTCTTAAATTTTTTTTCAGTTTTTATTGAAATGGGTTATCTTAATAACATAACATAATGTTTAGGGATAACAAGTTTTATGGATATACATGTTCTGATCTTTCATTTATCTTACTCTCAGAATTTATGTTTTAAGTATCTGCTATCCAAGAACGACTTAATTACTAATTAACTAAACTATGTGTTCATTACATTTTTTAAACATCTATTTTGATGAAAAAAACATCGGAAATAGTTATATTCTCCTTACTTATTTCAGAAATTCAGCATCTAAAAAAAAGCACAAATCTCACTGTGTTTTTCTTTTTTTTCAAACTTTTTCTTAGTTTGTTTATATCTGAACTTTGAGAAATTTTTAACTTTACACCAACCTTTCTTTAAATAGTGTTGTATACCGTCACGCGATCTTTCCAAACTTTTTTAGTAGCACGTGAAATGAACAGATTGATAGCTCGATAAGGAAAATGAACTCTACAAGGAGAAAGGAGAGAAAAAAAATAACATTATCCCAAAGCTGGATTTAACAGTCATTCACTAAACGATTTTTTATCTACTTTGTTTTAGAAACTTCTCTTTCTAGAAACTACTTTTCACGTCTTTATTTTTTATACCTTTGGCTTCGTATTTCTCGTGTCATATATTGTTTTTTTTTAACTTTTCTTTTTACGACCTAAGTGTAGAATTAAACACTACATATCATATGAAATAGTGATAGAAAAACCGCATGTCCTTTGTGTGTAAAAAAAAAGCTTACGAACTGACCAGAATATAATGTCCAATAACTCTAGACAACTCCTTCATGTCTCCGGGAAACAGATCTTTCAATGACAGTTTAATGGTTTGTAAACGGCAGTCTGTGTTTGTGGTAACTCATTCGCCAATCTTACAGCAGTCATCGAAAGTTTGTTGGTAAATTTGTATCTATTTTGAACGTACATACATTTCTATTTAGTAATAGGGCGTAGGTCATCCTTTTCTGGTAGAGCTTCGGATTTTGAAGCTCTTGAGCCGAGTTCGAATCCGTGCAATACCAGAAAATATTCCCCGCATAATGAGCTGAATGTATGCGTTCTAAGAGTGACAGACAATCCCTTAGCGTGAATGGTGGTTGTTAGGGTGCTGCTGAGTGGTTGCTTTTCTTCTGGTCAAAATCAGAGATTGCAGTAGATATAGCCTTAGCAGCTTTGCAAAACACATACCATTTAATAAACAGTGTGTGAAAACCTTGGGTTTCTTAAATTTACTAATTATTTTAGGTATCGTGTGGTGTACTAGGATGAAATGGTATTCCTCCTTCTTGATGCTTCCGTTTATCTTTACGATATTTCCAACATTTGCAGTAGAGAAATGACCCCAGATTATTATAGAACTTCTTCCGTATTTCATCGTGCCAACTACGTATTCTGGTTTTTACTTCTCGCCTTTTTGTCCTCCTGATGAACATTTGGTGAGAAGCTCTGACAAGTTCGATTTTGGATTCATCAGTGAATAACTCCATCTTCCAACGAGCTTCCTAATTCCTGTGGACTTTAGCAGACTGGAATCTGTTCTTAATGATTTTGCATTATATGAGAGGCTTTTTGGGTGTAACTTTCCCCAATAAACCCTCTGCATTAAGTCTTATTCTTCTTCTTGTGTTGTCTAGTACATTAAGACGAATATATTTTCAGTCCATTTCTATGGAAGGTACAATGGCAAATATGTCTGCCTTGAATAAATATCTAGAAATCAGAAATCATATTCTACATTTTTAAATTGTAATTATTCATAAAATATCGTATGATTTTTCTGAATAGTTCAGTTGATAGTTTCTTCGTCTAGCAAAATGGATAATATGAGAAGTATACCCATTTATAACGCTAAACTCCAGGGTTCGATTCCCACGGTTGACAGAAAACAGGTAAATAGCCCATTGTATAGCTTAGCGCTACAAAAACAATAAAGACATAAGAATTGGTTGGTTTGTTATGGATTTCTCGCAAAATTACACGGCGCTAGCCGTCCCCAATTTAGCAGTGTGAGACCAGAGGGAAGGCAGCTAGTCATCACCACCCACCGCCAACTCTTGGGCTACTCTTTTACCAACGAATAGTGGGATTGACCGTCACATTATAACGCCCCAACGGATGAAAGGGCGAGCATGTTTGGTGTGACGGAGATTCGAACCCGCGACCCACAGATTGCGAGTCGAGCGCCCTAACCACCTGGCCATGCCGGACCAGACATAAGAAGCTATTTGATCATGCTTTATCATCACACCATGTGACCTATAATTTAACAATTCCTTAAATTACACTATTAGCAAACAAAAGCTTAGAAGTAATATTTAGATCTAGTGATGCAGATGATTTGTTTCACTACACATAATACATTTTTAAGGTGCAACGGAATTAAAATGTGACAATATGAAGTTTAATTACTTACATATCATAAGCAGCCTGCTTAAACTAAATATATCTCCGTTCGTACCTATAGTTTGGCTGTTGTAATGAATACTATTATATATTTTTGGCTTGTTTTTTATATGTAGTATTATGAATAAACATGTGCATACCTATTTCTCATTAATATACACTGATTGGACTTCCCATATACATGTGTGAAAAAACAATGTATGTATTTCCATATATAAAAAAGCAGATTACATGATGTACCAGGCGATTGGTTTTAATGCGCAGACGGAATCACATCATGTTTATTCTGTAAGACATCACGTAAGAGCAAGGATCTTTTCAATTTTCAGAGATGCATGTTACTATTTGTCAGTCAAGCATGATCGTCTTTATCATGTGCTGTTATATTGGCTAGCAGTAAAAGACATCTTTTATCAGTTGCATTTCCACCTTGATGAGCAAGAGCTCTTCCAAGACGATAAGTCAACAAATAAACTGTTAAACACACACATATGCTCATAATCGGTTTTAAAGAGCATGGCTTCAGTTATCTTTTCTATATTTTTTGTGTGTTGTTGTTGTTGTTGACCATCACATTATTGGGTGTCCATCTTTAAAATAAACTTAAATATTGCTTTCACCACTGCATGTATCTTTGAACTATTTGGATATACTCAGCTTCTCGACGAATAGTCTACAATTGAACAAGATAACTTTCAACACCTTCTATAAATGTACAATGCCTAGTATAGTTCTTACTATAGCGAACGGTAGTAAATCCGACATTAGGTTGGAGTCGTGGTAAAGTGGCCATTCCATGTAAATAATATCATATAAAAACACAATTGTATATGTCTTTAGAATGTAATTTATATTTATAATATATAATTATATATCCAACTCTCGTATTAAGACATGCTACATTAATTGACTGGTGTAGTAGAATGTATTTTATATCTATAATCTATAATTATATATCCAACTCTCGTATTAAGACATGCTACATTAATTGACTGGTGTAGTAGAATGTAATTTATATTTATAATCTATAATTATATATCCAGCTCTCGTATTAAGACATGCTACATTAATTGACTGGTGTAGTAGAATGTAATTTATATTTATAATCTATAATTATATATCCAACTCTCGTATTAAGACATGCTACATTAATTGACTGGTGTAGTATAATGTAATTTATATTTATAATCTATAATTATATATCCAACTCTCGTATTAAGAAATGCTACATTAATTGACTGGTGTAGTAGAATGTAATTTATATTTATAATCTATAATTATATATCTAACTCTCGTATTAAGACATGCTACATTAATTGACTGGTGTAGTATAATGTAATTTATATTTATAATCTATAATTATATATCCAACTCTCGTATTAAGACATGCTACATTAATTGACTGGTGTAGTAGAATGTAATTTATATTTATAACATATAATTATATATCCAACTCTCGTATTAAGACATGCTACATTAGTTGACTGATGTAGAGGAATACATATGAGACTCTATTTATTCAGAAGGTAGAGACACAAAAATTAAACAATACCAGAAAATTTTCGCGGTGTACATTTCTTTGTTTCCATTTCTATACCTTTACAAGGTAACTTTTTGTAACATAATCTAGTTAGAGAGAGATAATATTGAAGTATTGATGCAATAGAAACCTATTTTGCCTTAACAAGCCACTATAATGTGCTGTTTATAAATTAGTAAAAGTTGTTAAATTTGTTTCGTACACACTTCTTTGAAAAACAAACCTTAAGTAGCGTTATATCATTAATATTGATTTATATAGCTCCTGGTTGTGTCTGAAGTGAATCTAAGCAAACTAACAATGCACGTTAAGAATGAACGTAAAATATTTTGTACGTAGTTTTAACTTTCATTAAAGCGATAAAAAGATGAAGATAGTATAATGCCATCAAAAACGAAATGAAACTTTGTGGTATAGGGTTTCAAATTAACACTATTCTGATGACATCATAAATCCTTAGTTACCTGCTCTTTACCACAGCTGTTTCGATAAACTTGAAGTACTTCAAGCCATAATCGATTAGTCTTTTGTCTGCATTTTACATAATAATATGAAATAACTACGATATAATTCAGGCTTTGTGGATGGAGGATCCTATTAAATATATAGCCCAGAATCATTAGATTTAAACTTGTTTGTTACTATTATATATCTCTACCTAATCAGATTACGAATAGCGAGGTAACTTCATAGTTCAGCCTGACTAAACTCAGACTATTATGATACTATATAAATTACAGCTCATCTTTGCTATATTTGGACTGATATGATGATATCAGTTATCAAGTTATAGCTCTACTGAACTTCATTTAAACTGGTATAATACCGTTAAAGTTATACTTAATTGGTCTAGTCTCGTATATCTTCTCACTTGTAGACTTTAACTGGTTCTATAACCTTTAAATTGTAGTTTCGTTTAACAATGTTTATACTTCCTAGCTCTGACAGATTTATTTTTGAATATATTTTCTTGTTATATTTAATGATATGTGGTTGAATTTACATAGGTTTTGATTTATGATAACTACTTTATTATTAATATAAAATATCCATCAATATTAGGTGTGTTCTCACAGCAAATTCGAATAAAACCTCATTACTGGTTAGTTAATTTGGATCTATCTACCTATAAATGATAATTATGCAAAGGTAATTATTTTATAATTTAATATGTGTAGTATAGTTTTAATTATGGTTTACGTGACGTAATAAAAAAATATGGGAATATAATCCTAAAATTATGCAATGACTTTTCTTTAAAAGTTTTGCTTAAGAGATCGTGAATTTTTACTTACTGCCAGGGGCCTCTGAAAATATTCCCTTAAACCAAGAATTTTCAAACTGTGGTACACGTACCACTGGGGGTAAGTGGTACTAATGTCGGTGGTACACGACACAATTAATATAAAAAAATTTGTAATAAGCCCTATCTGAACTTTCCACATAC
>NW_013665788.1:563035-564539 GCF_000517525.1 Limulus polyphemus | reverse complement strand
GACTTTTCCTTAAAAGTTTTGCTTAAGAGATCGTGAATTTTTACTTACTACCAGGGGCCTCTGAAAATATTCCCTTAAACCAAGAATTTTCAAACTGTGGTACACGTACCACTGGGGGTAAGTGGTACTAATGTCGGTGGTACACGACACAATTAATATAAAAAAAGTTTAATAAGCCCTATCTGAGCTTTCCACGTACACTACTACTCTCCTCACTTATAGACTCACCCTCTACTTGAATAGACTCGCCAGTATTTTCTTCCCTTAACATTGACAGAAATGGTACCATATATTCTTCAATTGTGCCAGAAAAAAACAATAGCACACTTTCCACGTATATATACACACACTACTCTACTTGAATAAACTCGCCAGTATTTTCTTCCCTTAACATTGACAAAAATGGTACCATATATTCTTCAATTGTGTCAGAAAAAACAATAGCACACTTTGCATTAATGGGTAAGTGTTCAAAATATGAATTTTTGTTACTCGGTTTTTTATCTTTCTTATTTTTAGAATTAGGTCTGGGTTTGTAATTTTAAAAGCTCAAACAAAAGGTGGTACGCGAGCCTGAAACATTTGAGAGCCACTGCCCTAAACCTTATTTGAATTACCAACAGTAACGATGTAGCTTTGATTTTGTTTTTAAAAAAAAGCATTTTTCCAAAACCATATATATTTGTGTGTGCTTTAGATTGTAGAAGTGTAGACACTAGAATATTTAATTAAATTAATGGAATATGTAAATATGAAACTCTTGAACCATATTCAACTGTTAGCTAGTAGAAAACTGTAATCAATCAGAGAGAAAGAAACAGCAGACTGTCAAACACTGAAAACTCCGCTTGAAACAAACACAGAAATATAGGTCTTCCTTTATTCAGTCCATGAAGTTCATATTGTGTAAAATGTTAATGTTTGTCGAACCACATGTGATTGCTTTTATACTAAACATGGGGAACACTATTTACTAAAAATATTACAAATGGGATTGGAGGCTGATGACAATGAAACTTCATTCAAAATTGAATACGCTTCGAATAACGAATTAATCTTGGGAATCCTTGTGGGTTTTGTTCATTGTATGAAATAACTCTTTAAAAGTCATTAAAATGCATTGTTGGAACCCCAGTTTCATACAGCTACAACTTGCAGAGTTTAGAAGTACAGCTAAATGTTCAGAAGCATCTCACGTACAGAGGAGACAACAAGAGCCCTGGTTTCATTGATTAGTTGCAAATTACGCCAACCTGCCAGAAGAATATCACATCGAGGGATGGGAAGTTGGCCTTCGCCGTGTTGATAGAAAAACAATAGTGCAGGCATTTGTTAAAAACATATGGCACACTCTCAGAGTAATGTTAGCCTAACGAACGTAACAAAATGGGCGACTTTAACACTTTCGTAGTGCAAAACAAAAACAAGTACGAAGAAATACAATAAACTGCGAGAAAAATTAGGTTCACTTTATAAGAAAGAGCTCTCGTTAAAGAGGTGATGT
>NW_013665788.1:560695-562496 GCF_000517525.1 Limulus polyphemus | reverse complement strand
TATATAGCTTTAGTGAGATTCCACCACTTAGGAAAAATATACTGAAGAACTAATCCAGATCTAATTTTACGTTCAGCTACAAAACATTTTTTAAGTTTCGAAGCAATTTGTACAACAACGATTCATTGGTAAATGCTTATCAAGCATGCCGTTTATATAGAGTTTGGATAAGAAGCAGAGAAAAGAAATACATTTTAGCGGTATTTTCAGTACAAAGTTCCTGTGACAATGAAATTACTTTTGTGATGCAAATAAAATTGTAAGTTTGTTAGGCAACATTAGCATAAAAAAAAATTAAATGTAGAATCGACTTTCCTTTTATATCAGGCCTAGTGTGGCCTAGTGGTTAACGTGTCGGTCTGGGGATCTGAAGTTTCGTGGTTCGCTTTCCGTTTTTGGCAATACAATATCGTGTTGTGCACTTTGGGATTATGGGTGCGTTATAAGAGTAATGGTCAGATTTCACTATTTGATTAAAGTAAACAAAGAGTTGGCAGTAGGAGATGTTGACTAGCTGCTTTCTCTTCAATCTATCATTTCAAATTTAGGGACGACTAGCGTATGTAGCCCTAGAATAGTTTTGCGCGAAATCCAACAAATAAACTTTTATATTTTAACATGGGACCTTTTGGAAAGTTAATATGAAACGTTTAATTAAAGAAAAATGTAAAGTACTTTAATTTTCCAGATATCCGATAATACGCTTTGATGCTTCACTTTGTATTGAGGTTTATTTGTTTATTGTTAATCACAAAGCTCCACAATGGGTTTGGTTTGGTTTGTTTGTTGTGAATTTTGCACAAAACTACACGAGGGTTATCTGCGCTAGGCGTCCCTAATTTAGCAGTGAAAGACTACAGGAAAAGCAGCTAGCCATCACCACCCACCGCCAACTTTTGGGCTACTCTTTTACCAACGGAAAGTGGGATTGACCGTCACATTATAACGCCTCTCGACTGAAAAGATTTGGTTGGATGGGGATTCGAACCCACGACCCTCACATTGTGAGTCAGTCACCCTAACCACCTGACCATGCCGGGCCACACAATGGACTATCTGTGATCATTCCACCGCGGGTATCAAAACCCGATTTTTAACGTTATGAGTCCTTAGACTTACCGCTGAGACACCGGGGGTTCCGGATCGGAGTACAGAAGATAACCACTAAGATATTGGCAAAATTCACAAAGTATTCCACATGTAATCAGATATCTCAAGTTAACCGCTTTTAATGGTAGCATAATGCATTTAGTTTTAACAACACTTAAAAAGAATCTGTGACAGATGTTACTCAATTTAAATTCTGCTGTAATAGTATTCCGTGTGCATTCTAATATTAGTTAGAAAGATTTTGTTTTGTCCAATTGAAATATGCACAGTTGTGACAATTTTACATTTTTACAACTGACAAATGTTTGTATTGAAATGTCCTTGTACAGTTAGTACAGGTCCAAAACGAAAGACGGAAGACTTTCGAAACGTCGTCCTCTACACTTGTGGTTTTACAACAGGCAGTTGCCGTCCATTCCAGTTTACTCATAATGAATATTCTGCCTAAACAATCCATCAAAGAATATGCACTGATCTGCTCAGACTTTTAGTATAGGTCCAGACACTAAGAGATCAACGCCCTAGTTACATCAATAAACATGTTAACTTCTGTATATTAATTTCCTCTGTTGCGTAATGTCCTTTGGTGAGTGAGGTTTATGGGTTACACCGCTAGAATTTGGGGTTCGATTCTTCGCGGTGGACAGAGTACACACAGACTCTTAGGTTTGTTTGCTTGTAATTAAGCACA
>NW_013665788.1:552215-559735 GCF_000517525.1 Limulus polyphemus | reverse complement strand
CGAAACCCGGATTCCAGCGTTGTAAGTCCGCAGACATACCGCTGTGCCATTGGGGGCAGGCTCTCAGGTAACTTTTCGCTAGAACAAACAAGCCGACTGTCATATAACTGCTAATACCTAACTCTTTCTCTTCTCATCATACCTCATGCAACTACTTACTACGTCTAATTAGTTTTCGTCTGTTTTTCAATACGTTTATTGATAAATTCCTTATACAAACTTATTATATGAAATTATGAAATATAGTTTGGATTTTTATTTTTATATAACTGATTTCAATACATTGATAGAACTTCTTACGGACAATTCGTTGATATTGTAAATTAGGGATACATGTATTATTGCAGACTCTTCTATAGAAAACAAAATACTTTGGACAAATTCTTGATGTATTTCTTATTTGAGATCGAAGAATAAATTTGGAATATTTTCTTGCAAATATATATATATTGAAAATATCTCCCTTATTTTTGAGCATACGTAGTCACCTGCATGATGTCGGTGTTCGTTTCCTCAAAATTAATTTCGAAATTACTTGCACATTTTTTACTAGCTAAATATATTCCATGTTTATTTTTTCTCATTGCAGAGCTGCGCTCAAACCACGATTTTTCTCTGCTTAATTTTGCTGTGGCCTCATGTAGAGTTGTATCTGGATGAGTTCCAACATTCTTCACTGTGATGAAATTCGTTGAGACGGGAATTAAGTTTTATAGGAATCAGAAGCCACGTGTAATTTAATGTTAGTTTTCTTTTTATAAAATGATCTAAGGACAACATTCAAATCGGATCCCGTTTTTCTTAGAAAGAAATTTATTTTCTTTAACGTGAAGATGCGTTCGAATTAACGTCGAGATGTTTTTCTCACTGCACATGTTCGTCTTAGTTTAACCTGTGCGCCAAAAAAAAGAAAATAGAAATGCAAAAAGAACACATGTTATTAATAACTCCATAATTTGAAATATTACAAAGATGATTCCAGACATTTTACTCGGGTGTCATATTTTGTTGTGACGTCTTCTTAAATGGCCTCCCCTGCTGGATCAGCGGTAAGTTTACGGACTTACAATGTTGATATACTGGGTAAACTTCCCGCAGTGAACAGAGCTTAGATAGTCCATATTATAGCTCTGCACTGAAACAACGTCTTCAGTGGTTCAGGCTAGAGAAGGATTATTTACTTATTTATCACAAAGCCACATTAGGCTATCTGCTGTGTCCACCGCGGGGAATCGAACCCCGGATTTTAGCATGTCCCATCGGGGGCCACTAGAGAAGGGAAAGAAAGTATCGAAGTTAAAATAATTAAGATATTATGACTTGTGAGACCAAGAATAAAAAAGTGAGATTATATATATATATATATATAAGTGCAATTCTTTTTGTTGCATACAGAAATATTTTTATGAGTGACTAGCATATTTGTTTTCCAGTAATTTTTGATATTGTGCAAGTGTTAAAAATTCGTTGTTTACGTAATGCCTATAATTTCAGGCAAATAAAACAAAAAGAAACAATCGCATAGAAAAAAAAAGGCAAACAATTAAATCTAGATCGCAAACTACACTGTGGAAATGTAAAACAGATATCTGGAGGAAGGAAATACACAGCGGTGAGGATGCATCTATATGCAAGCGTCACATATGAAAGAAAAATATAGCTTAATATATATATATATATCTTAATAATTAAAAGCAGATATGGATGTTCAAACAGAGTGGTGTGCTATTTAAAATAATACTTTGCTGATAAAATGCTTCAGTGTGTAATTAGAGGAACTGAGATTTAAACCCTCTCATAGATAAAATCACGTATTTCGTTTACATTTCTATTTAAAACGTGCTTTGGTTACTCATTTTACAATAGTTCATATTCTCAAATAATTCGCTGATTTTGTTTTAGATTAATCGGATAACTAGAGGCTCTCGAGAGAATGTATTGATGAGCAGAAATTTGACTTTGACTGAGTGTGACAAAAGAAAGGAACTGGACACAAGTTTACACACAGTAAAATTATTTTTCTTTGACTAACAATAATCAAAGTTAAAAATGACTCTAAGTGTGGAGCCCTTACTGGAAAGAAAGAGAGATATGATGTTAATTTTAATTTAAAGCTACGTGAAAATTCTCAACAAAAAAGTTAAAGTTGGAGTTTAAGCTCCAATTATAGAAGTTATTCCTATAGAGTTTAATTCAAGTTAAAGGTTGTAATTAAATTGTTCCTGAGTGAGAATAAATGACATTCACATGCTACCAGTTACAAAGACATCCATCTCAGGACGCAAATATTATCCACATGAATGATGACTACTCTTATTTCAAAGTAAGGGATTTTATATCCATGAAGCATCACCCGACTTGCCAGTTGAAAAGATCACTGCCACTTTCTATACAGAACACACTACGTTAAATCAATCTTTCCTACTGGAAAGTACATATTATGTCTTTATTGACTAACAAAGTTCCCTAATAAACTAAAGCGAGAGGAAGTTAGTGGCTCCCTTGACTGAATCTCTATATTCTGATCAACATGCGGAATATGCACTGTAAGTTTGGGGGGAAAAAATTACGTCTTAACTGAGGGAATGGAATACGCATGGTATGCCTCCATGCCACACTTCTTCTTATTCGTTCTCCCTTACCTTCAGGTCAACCAGGCCGTACCTTACATTAAACACTTAAAGCCAATCAAAACATCTTATCTATCAGTCGAGAAATTAAAGTAACATACTCTTACCCCCTGCAAAATACTTACGCTACATTTCGAATAAGCATACCAAGAAACACAACATTATACGGTCAAAAAATAGTTGTGCACATTTAATGTTGAGATGTTTGTAGTTCAATTAATATATGCATAAGCACCATCACTTACAAATGTCAGTAATACACATCGTCTGTACCAATGTGATGGCAAATGGTTTTTGTTTGATCCAATCTGGTCCAACAAATACGTCAGCTAACTAAACCACTAGTTCAATGACCATCTTTCACTGTGTTGAAATAAGATTGATTGTACAGTCCTCAACTAGTGGTCTCGGATACGTCAGCAGCCCAGTACTTTATTTTGGATATGGCATGACATAAGCAACACTAGCATTACCGCCTGTTTCAGTTACCCAAATTCGCTTGTAACTCTAATGACCACTCCAGCAGAATCTGGAGAGCCAACTGCCTATAATTACAGAGCAACACCAAGAGTTAATCTCTCCTCAGGCAAATCACTGTCAAAGCTAATTCTGGCTGTTTTCTGAAAACGAAACAGTGCATTTAATGCATTGACTCAATGGTCATCTTACAACACAGAAGACCTAGTCTGTTGTAAACCACAGAACACCACTCGTGTACACAAGCATAATGTGGTTCCCTCCATTATTTACCCTCATGTGGTCCACTGCACCTTGGTCCCTTTTGGACAGCATAGGATAGTTTCTCATAAAAATATAGTTCACCTGTTGCATAGGCAAAACTCACTAATTTCCACAGTACGCCCATTCCGAGGATGCTAATACCAGTACCTAAGTCATTGATGACTACATTCATTCTATGGTTGACGTTACCTAGATGCATCCAGATACATGCCTCTTCAGTCACATCTCTTGACAAAAACTGATGGATGTTGTTTCTCTGTTCCTGCCACTGGTGGTATCAAACAGTACTGGAGTTGAGTTACTCTGGCTGGCAAATACCTGGGTGTTCTTTTTATAGACTATCGCATACAATCTTATACTCGACAGGCCAAACACCTGTATGCTGAGTTTAAACCTGAAGAGCAGGAGCCTCATCAGCAGTTCTGGGTACACCAAGTAACGTAAGTTCTCCTTTTTGGATCAGTAGATGCAATGAGAGAGGCATCAAGGACTTTCATGACACTGTCAAAAGCCTGATGTCCAGTAGAGGAATTTTCCTAGACCTGATGTCCCTCTCTGAGTGCCATCTACCTCATTACTTAACTTTTCTTCTTAGTAATGAGTTCTTTAACTGAGTTGTGAAATTAAATTCAATAACACAAGGGTTCAGAAGAGCAGAGGTAAATACATTCATCCAGAGAAAACAGATGTTGCACAAGAACAAATAAGTTGGCAACAGCACCAACTTTCTCTTGCATACCTAATCTGTGATATTATCAGATTCATTGATGCTCTTTAAAGGAATCAGGTAGGAACCTCAGGATAACTGGAGGCTTGCCGAAATGTATATTGTGGACAGAATTTTAACATTCTCTGGGTTTGATTGAATTATACAAACAAAGAAAGAGACTGGACACAAGTTTTCATAAAGTAACATAATCTTTTAATCACAAGAATCAAAGTAAAATATAAGTGCAAGTGTGGTACTTCATTAGAGAAAGATGTTATGTTAATTTTAAGTTGAATCTATATGAAAGCTCTCAACAATAAGGTTAAGAGAAAAATTAAAAGTTAATGTTTGAGTTTAAGCTTAAATCATAGAAGTTAATCCTAACTGTTCAGTTTCAAATTAAAAGTTGTAATAAAGTTGTTCCAGACTGATAAAACATAACATTGTATACTAACAAAAACAGTACCATTCTCCTCAGAACACAGACATTACCTGACTTACCAGTACAAAAATAACATTGTCACTTTCTATACAGAATATTCTACGATACAGCAATCTTTCCTACTGGAGAGTGTACATGATGTCCTTGTTGACTGACCTAGATACTTGAATAAATAGAAAAATAGGAACTTCGGGGCTCCCTTGAGTGATTTTTTTGTTAAAAACTCAAAATATAGAGACAATTTTCAAATATATATATACTAATTGATTAAGGGCGTAGTGAATGCATGGTATGTCTGCGTACTACGCTTGTTTACTGCCATCTGATATGATACTTACTGCTCCTTAGGTTCTATTGATAATGAAAATTTCTGATAAAAATATGATGTTAGAATAAAACGTAAGATGCGCTCTAGCTTTAACAAAAAAAAAACATACTTGAGCACCACAAAGGACCACCTACGTGTGACAACATTGTACTCAAACTCACATACTCAGTCACATAAAACATGTGCAACCAATTATGAAACGTATTTGCCTTTATTAAGTTACTAGAAATAAATGACCAAGGGTGATAAGTAAAATGAAGTTAACAATCCAGCCTTCACACACACAGGTATTCAAACAAAAGAACCTAAATACATTCAAACAGCCAAAAAATGTCAAGAGTGTGGTTATGTAGTAACCGGCTTCCTTGAATATAAATGGTATTGTTTAATTAATTATCACATTGTGCAAAAAATACAAGATTTACTTCTATTTAGGATTTATGTTCACCACTTTCTAACACTTCACTATACTTCTGATCTAAAGAGAATTTAGTATAAACCAGAACTTTGATTGGCTGGGAGGAGAGGGGAAGAGGACGTGTGCTGATAATCTATGTTCTGTGTTCTGTAACAACACTGTCAACTTGATATTTCATCCGAATTTCAATAAAGGAATGAACTTGTAATGTATAATAACTGTAATAGTAGAATCGTCAGTATATTCAAACATTTAAATACTCTTAGCCGTAACTCCAAAAGTTGCTTTACCTACAAAGCACAAAAAAACAAGCAAACATTTCATCATTGTATTGAATATTTTACTCTTTACAGTTCGTCCGTATCGTTAGTCAGAACAACAAAAATAAACAAATATATAAATCACAAAAAATAATCCAGAAAACAACTTTAGTTCAACCTTTGAAGTTCAAAGAATTCTCTTCGACAAGTCAAAAATGCTTTACTATGAAGTCTCGAATACAAAAAAATAAAACTCTTAAGTATCTAAAGTATCAAATGAATTTTGTTTAACTGATTCATTAACTGTAAGTGTTCCTCTTAATTAGTTTAAGTTAGAAAGAACAAATGATGAGCAGTTGGTATTTAAATTATCTTAGAAGTAATGACTCTGATATTTCGGATAAGTATACTGATAAATCTAGAGTTTACGACTGACTTCACAATACAGAAGCATAAAAATCGTTAAATACAGGCCATACTACTAAAGCCAAACAGAAATGTCAATGAATTACTGACATGATCAGAGCTCGAGTATGTTCAGAGTAGAGTTTTCAGACAACCTGATTTCTAATGACTGTAGATTTCTTCAGTATTTACAGCATTCATAATCATGAACCTGACTTGCCTTCAGAGAGCTTGTGGAGGTCCGACTGGAAAGATTCCCTGGCTTTTGAAAAATCTTCTACTCTAGACGAAGTAGATGCTCACATTAAAACCACAGAACATTTCTTGAAGAGAGTTAAATAATAACGAAAGAAGAATTACTCCCCAGACAATATTATACAACTTTGATGTCAGACAATTGTGTCCCCTCTATCTTCATAAACGAAACCTTAGAAAAACGCCCATAAAAACCGCAAAACGCAAAATGCAAAACTGAAAATTATTGTACCTTCCCATAAAAACAATGAACCTCCATATCACATTTGGTGAAGATCCATCTACGGGGGGGGGGGCAAAACAACGCAAAACTGAAAATTTGTATGTACCCCAGGATAGACCTAATGAACCTCCACTACGATCTCTTTTTATTTTATTTTTCTGTCTCTTAATTTACGTACTCTTGCTCTAGCTGTAGAAGTAATATGTTTACCACTTTTCTTTCTCACAATGCAAAGTCTACTTAAATGTTTTATTTTATTCTCAAGTTATATACACTGCTCTGTGTAAAAGTAATATTTGTAACGATGCATTTTAACTTATTATTATTATTTATTTATATACATTTCCAGCCATTTCGTTGTATATATATTTTTCTTTATACGGACATATTTGCTTTTGAATAACGTTTAACAACTGAACTTTTGAAAACTATTATCACATATGCCATAGTGAATTCCAGAGTTTTACACAAATGTCATAGATAACATTTGATAAAGTACTTAAGTTCACTGTAAAATGTTATTTTTGGTGACACAAGAACAAAGAATGTCATTGTCTTGCCACATACACGTAACAACTCGTCACCACATTCATACTGTTAAACGAAGAAATAGAAATGTTTCAAAGAACAAATTTGGTACTTGCCAACGCTGGTTCGACATTTGAGAATACCGAAATGGCACAGAAGTATATACAAGTAAAGCAGTATGAAATTTTCATTCATGAATTATGCTTAATGAGCTGATAATGAAATCATAACAGCTACTTCGATACCGAGTCACAAAGTTCAGAAATAACATAATTTGCATTATATAATCACACGATATTTTCCAATATAATTGCCCCTTGTGGTATAGAGGTAGGCTTAAGAAATTATAACGTTCATTTTGGGTTCGATCCCTGCGGTGTGTTTAACACGGGTAGCTTATTTTGCAGCTTTGTGCTTAATAACAAACAAATCATTATAATTTTAATATTAGTCGCACAACTGTGAAAAATTAGGCCACTACTACTTCATTTGGGCTTTTAAAAATGTCTTTAATAAGTTGTGAGACATATCCAATGGTCTTAGATGGCCCGGCATGGCCAGGTGGTTAAGGCACTCGACTC
>NW_013665788.1:535600-551424 GCF_000517525.1 Limulus polyphemus | reverse complement strand
AGAGAAGATTCAAATGTTTCGAATCAGCCATGCTTGAACAATGTTTCCAGCAAACGGTGCTCATATATATATATATATATATCATATTCTATTATTAATCCGTTTCTTCAAGATACGGTGACCAGCAGAGAGGAAGTATATGCTTGGGTTGCTGATGATGGGATTTTAGCTCCACAGTGAAAGTTGTTATCTCTAGACGTACGCCCTGACGTGCTTAAACTCATCCAGAGAACCTGCATTAGATTTTGCAACTGATATTGTACACGTGAAATGTAATAAGGTCTGATAGAATACTGTCATTCCTTTAATTACTTTTCTTTGTATCTATGCGTGCGTGTATTTTGTTATAGCAAAGCCACATGGGATTTATCTGCTGTGTTCACCGATGGGAATCGAGCCTCTGATTTTAGCGTTGTAAATCCGTAAACTTACCTCTGCCTCACCGGGGGACTGTTCTATCTGTCTCGTGCTAGTTTCGAACTTATTATTTTTCATCTTTCCCGTGGATAATTTTTCAGTTGTAAACCAATTTCGTCAGCGTAGATATATTTTATATCAACGTTTCGATGTCTCAATGACTTTATGTTCCAAAATACAGTTGTGAAATAAACGTCTTCATTTTTTGAGCATACATCGAAATTTGAAGTTGTCACTTCATGTTGCTGTCACCATAGCGTTTGACAATCTGTCACTGTTCTTCTATCGAGGCAATCTCCAACCCATCGATGATAAGATCCCTATAAAGAACCTCTTTCCTTACACGAGATCCTTGATTTGGAACCACACCTTCTAGGATTATATTTTCCATCATGCTTTCATTTTATCTTGAAATATTCTTCTTTCTGGTCTTGACTTATATATTAATGGATTTGAGGTTGTACTCAAATTACTGAAGTACTAAATCTTTGATTCAGAGGTTTACGAGTAGAAGATAGTCATATCAATCTCAGTACATTGGCATAGATTTGACTTGCAGAGGAGGACTGGACATCGAATTTAGGCCAGTGATGTCCAGTAAGTTTAGAGAGAAGAAAATAACCTTTCAGTTCTACGGTCTCCATACTGCAAGCAGTCACAGCTTCAGTTTTAAATCATCAAAAAAGTAGTAAAATATGAACCTGAGAACTGATAGAAGGCATTATTTCTTTCAGAGCATCAAGAAAGCATTAAAATCATGAGAGCTGACAGAATGTACTTTCACTGTGAAAACTCCAGAAATAGTATGGATATGGGAACTGACATAACACACTGTCACTTTCAAAGTACTTAGAAAGAAACATGAACATACCGCTGCATAATATAAATTCCTCTTTTCTTTGTGTAATCACACAACAATTAGAAGTAGCATGATTGGCATTCGTAGGATACAATGTGCAGGATGTAGGTTGGAAACATAAAGCTACACGAAGGAGAAATGGTGAGTTATTCTTCTCTTAAATGTGTCGTTTACTTCAATGCGAATTCTGTCCACCTAATAAATTCATGAAATACTGTACGCTGCAAAGAGGCAAGAATACTATTCGCTGGTTTTGTTTTTTTCATGACAAATGAAATTTAAGATAACTAGCCGAATAATGCATTCCTACACGTGTGTTAGTTAACTGCTTTTAAATTGTTTTGATTTTATTGAAAGTTTATTGTTCTTTAGTACAAACACACACATATATATAATGACAAAAATACATGGTAAACTTCATTAAACAGTTTCAGCTTCAATGTTTCAAACACGTTATTTCACCACTCAACTTATACTTAAACGTCTAGTATAGTGGCTTGTTCCCAGAGATTTTGACCTCTATTCGTATAATAAGATAAGTCTGATTCAAAGTCAACTCTACTTTTTTCAAACGCGCACTGCCCGAGTAACTCTTTGCTACCTAGCTTTACTCCTCTCCTAAACAAACGTTGTATCTTGATAGTATTTGTTTAAAGTCAACTCTACTTTTTTCAAACGCACACTGCTCAAGTAACTCTTTGCTACCTAGCTTTACTCTTCTCCTAAACAAACGTTGTATCTTGATAGTATTTGTTTAAAGTCAACTCTACTTTTTTCAAACGCGCACTGCCCGAGTAACTCTTTGCTACCTAGCTTTACTCCTCTTCTAAACAAACGTTGTATCTTGATAGTATTTGTTTAAAGTCAACTCTACTTTTTTCAAACGCGCACTGCTCGAGTAACTCTTTGCTACTCAGTTTTACTCCTCTCCTAAACAAACGTTGTATCTTCATAGTGTTTGTGCAGCAATGGCTCAAAATATTCATTACATTTTCCCTAAGAACGCGTCTATAAACATAAAAGCTTTCATTTTTCTATCTAGACCTACTGTAGTTAGCTACGACATCTGGACGAGTGCGCTTGTCTAAAAACCAACCACAGATTTATTTCATTATGACTATAATAGAACAAAAAGTATGCAACTACATTTCAGTTAATAGAAATGTAATTCAGTTATTCTCTTAAAATTGTGAATTTTCCGGCTTGATAAACATGATTTTACAGGAGTAAAGTGCATCCATTATTGACAGTAAATATTACATTAATTTGGTTTCTGTAAACAGATACATCATCCACTAAGATGGATATTTAATAATTGCTAAGTGTCTGTAAACGGGTACATTAGCTACTGCTGCTGGAGCTATATGTTTCTCTACAAGTTTTTCTTGAAACGTTTAACTTATTGACATAAAGACATTTTCCGCATTTTTCAAGACGGTTGTCTTAATAATGTCTGCTTTACTGTGACAAATATCCGACTTAAGTTTCTTCATGTTCTTATATTGTACATATACCTTACTGAGATAAATATCCGATAAAATATTCTCTACAAGTTTATCGTGATAATGTTTTACTTGGCTTGTGTAGTGCTATGAAACAATAATTTCATCAAGGAAAAACTATATTTAAAAACCCCCAGCCAAGTGATTACTCCCTTATCAGGAACAATGTCCTTTTCAGTGGGTAAAACTATCAGTATAGTAATCTGGTGAGCCGATTAGGCTTCAGACTAATTTGACAACACGATACGATCGTAAGCGTAAAGACAGGATCATCAAAAAAGTGCAGTAATTGGATTAATTTTGGAATTGTTATTACAACCCGCTAATTTACCAGTACCGCTAGTGATCAGTCGTAATCGCAAACCGTTAATCTTATCGATTTTAGTTAGCTGTTTACGAAAGTTTTGTTAAATGTATTAATAAAGTTTTCTGAATCTAATCGATAATGTTATACTCTCCGTGAATTCAATTTGGTAAAGGATTATAACATTTTGAAAAATGTTTCTCATTACGTACTAAAAAAAAAAAAGAGAAAGATACAATTTCAAAATATTTTGATGGACGTGAAGACGAAACAAAAATCTCTGAAACTTGAACTGTTTTAATATGTCAGTGCAAAAAAAAGAAATAGAATCATTTATAACAGCAGGTCAATACTATCACGCTAACGAGCCAGCAGGATGACAGAGTCATACTTGTTGCTGTAGGCTAGTCAAACATATGGTCAACGGTAGCTGATTTTACTCTTCGAACATCTGAGTCAATGATTTGTCTTTGCTTTTGAACGTATATGCCCGTAGGACAGTTTCTGGATGATCATCATCGTTATTTGTCTGAAGTTCACTTATTTCTCTCTCAAATTATAACAAGTAGGCTTAACTTTTCTTTACTGGCTGATTATGTTTATATATATTGGATGTAAAACATTGCGTCCTTTATTTTTTTATTATTAGATAATAATGACTGATTGTGGCAGTTTACCTTTAAAGGATAATTGTTTCTGCTTCGCCTTACGTACGTATATTCCTAGATACTTTATAACTGCATCTATAACGTCAATTCTTAAGTAGTACGATTAACCATAGCAACGTCTACACTTCATTCTTAAGCTCAGAAGCCTATCAAAATAGTAATCAAAAGATAAAGATACCTAGCGACCTTTATACTTACTTTATCAAACTTTCAGTAATAAATCTTATAATAAACTCAGTGTTCGCCACTTCTAATAGTTGTAGAAAGAGATTGTGTTCTATTTAAATCTCGAAGCTATTATGTTCTCATTAGGCTTTTGAATGAAGTGAATCAAATTAAACATTACACGGCTCGTATCAGTAATTTTTAGAGTTAATGGCACGTAAAGTATTATTGATTTTCAGAATTAAGGTAAAAAAAGTATCAGCCACTGTTAGAACAATATCTGGATTTCAAAATCAAGAAATGAGTATTGTATCTGTCCCTTTTTTAGATTAAAAGTTTCATAAAATTTTAAGTCGGTTTTATAATTAATGTAGAAAAAGAAGCGGTCAGTTTCAGAATTACGGTATTTATAAAGTATCAGTCAGTTTTGAAGTCAAAGCACATGGGAAAATTCAGATATTTCCATAATCAAGGTAAATAAAAATTGTTGACAGCTTTAGAATTAAGATAACAGGAAAGTATTAAGTAAGAAACCCATACACATAGATGCCTCGTTTAACGTCGTGTTTTAACTATCATTAGGCTCTTTTTTATGAAAAAAAATATTATTTTTGATTTTCTAATAAAACGTTCTTCAGATGGGTTTGTTTTCCTTGATCTGAAGAAGTTTTTATATATGTTGCGTTTGGTGACATTTTCATGTGTAATATATATATCCTAATGAGATTTACTTACTGTATGGTAACTCATGAATACCCCAAGATATTGCGTTTCCAAATATTAACAAAACCGTAATATGAATTAATAAATCTCGAGAACAGTTTGAGCAATTAATACAGCTTTCTAATAAACGAGTCGTAATACTTAAATTGCATGTGTAATGTATTAATTATATTTGAAATTCCTAGATTCGAAATACGTCTAACGGATATTTGGGAACTAACGGGCAGCTAACAGTTCACATTGAATGGTTGGAATCGCTGCTTCTGTTTGGCGCCATCTACCATAAATATGACGACCTCTGTCGAATTCATGGCCACCAAATGAGGTAAGAAAAGTTTCACTTAGAGATAGAATAAAGATTAATTAAATATATTTCATAAATAATTTAAAAGTTTGAAAGGTCTGTAATAGAAAAATATATTTGTAAAAGTCAATTCCCTTTCAATTTTGCTATTTTGCTACAATGATGTTGATTGTTTGTTTGTTTGAAATTATGCACAAAGCTACACAATGGGCTATCTGTGCTCTACCCACCACGGGTATCGAAACCCGGTTTCTAGCGTTATAAGTCCGCAGACATACCGCTGTGCCACTGGGGGGCCAATGATGTTGAACTCTAAAACAACAGCGAGAAATAGTCTACAATTGTAACGTGATCTTAAGAGTTTTCAAAAGCCAGTAAAAACATAGGGTATGCTTAAATATGTTTAATTTTGTATCTTGTTTATGAAATAGGCTACTAGCCCAGCGGATAAATACCCAAAATTATCCAAATGGCTCAAATTATGTTTATTACATTTGATTTGTTTAATAGATTCGCAAATATTATTAGAGTTCACACTCATGGGTTATGCCAAAACAACAGTTTTGTCCCATTGATTAATTTGTTTACTTTCAATAGTATGTTCAGCTGAAACTAAACACACCATTCAAAGGGGGGAAAAAAACTGTTATTTTGGCACGGTTTATGAGCATTATTGTTAATAATATCCGCGAATCAATTTAAATAATGAAATATAATAAAAATGAAGACAGAATATATAGAACTGTACCTAAGCCCCAAATTTCCATTTTTATATGTAAATTATTGAATAAATGGTTTATTGTAGTTTGAAATTAGAGACATTATCATTTTTAAATATTTATGTTGTTCTGTTAAATGAAGCACGGCCAGATGGTTAGGGCGCTCGACTTCGAATCCCCGTCCCACCAAACATGCCCACCCTTTCAGCCGTGGGGGCGTTATAATGTGACGGTCAATCCCACTATTCGTTGGTCAAAGAGTAGCCTAAGAGTTGTTGGTGGTCTTACACTGCTAAATTAGGGTCGGCTAGTGCAGAAAGCCCTCGTGTAGCTTTGTGCAAAATTCAAAACAAATAAACAAACAAAACCATTAAATGATGGTTTCTTTTAACAACCGTGTTATATAAAATTTCCACAAGTGTCATTTCAATTTTAATATGTACGGTTAAAATAAGGTAAACTCTAAGAACGCACGAAAAAATACCTATCTATTCTTAACCAAAAATAGTCAAATTTCAAAAAAACACTTTTCGTACTTCCAATAACAGCTGAACTGATAATAGCCCTGCTTTCAGTTATAAACCAAACCACTAGAACCCTTCTAATTTAAAACAGCGATCTTTTTACATCTGTTATTACACCATTACATAAATTCTAGTTACTATTAAACTGGAATAATAAAATCATCTGTCCGTGTTTTTCATATTTTATCCTCGATATGTCAACATTATCTCAAACAATATAATTATAAATGGATGTACCTTACACATAATGGTTATTCACTTTATCCGTCAGCCAAGATAAAACTCCTAAAATCAAGTTATGTACGTAACAAAATGTAAACAATATCACCCTAGTTAAGTCCATAAACTTTTTTTCCAGAATATGCATGACAAATAGTGGAATGGCCTCTAGTTATAGAGGTTAGCTGTGAATAATTAGTAAGCAGCCACGGACGAACTGGTGGTTGACGTAGAGGGCGAGATCGGATATCTGGGAGTGCAGATATTCCTTTAAATGGCTCATAAGCCTAGAGAAGGGACAGTCATGAGCGAAACTGGAGTACCCACAAGTAACCCTAAATCCCTTCCCTGGTGCCTATTTAGTCAAAGGCTAATTGGAGTAAACCGAAAAAACCGGTGGAAGGTAACGAGAAATCACTGCTGTAAATCCAAATAATATCATGGCTCACAGAAACATAGATAAAGATAGCAGCGTAAAGGGAGTTGGAACACTTCGCTATATAGTGATTATAATGAGCAACAGGTGATACAAGAACGTCACCCAGCCAATGTTTGCAACAAAGATAACATGATAATTGTAACTTGGAATGTAAGGACATTGTTTCAAAAAGGAAATTTAGACAACATAAAGAAATAGATGGAGAGAATGAACATCATGGGCATATCAGAGGTCAAGTAGAAAGGAACAGGATCTCTTACCTCAGAAATGTACGCATCTTTGTATTCAGGGGGTGAATATTATGAAAGAAGAACTGGAATAAGGCAAGACAGATAAAGAGCAAAATGAAAGTCTATTATGCTATTTCAGATAAGGTAATGATCGTCAAGGTTAGGAGAAAACCATTTGACATCTCAGTTATACTGGTCTATGCTCCCACAGCCGAACAGGATGAGGATACTATATATGAGTTCTAGAAACAGCTCAATAAGGTTTGAAACAATGCAGATCAAAGGAAATTATTATAGTCATGAGTAACTTTTAATGTAAAAATCAGATATGAGAGACTCGGTGATATCATAGGGCCATATGGACTGGACTCAAAGAAAGACGGAGGGGACAAGCCCTGGATGGTGCAGAAGCAGTAATCTAATGATTGCAAACATTTAGTTTCATAATCACCGACGAAGGCTGTGGATATGAAAAAGTCCGGGAAACTGCACAAGAAACCAGATTGATTTTATTATTATCAATAAACGTTTTAGAAATGTCACTTAATGTGGTTAAACAGCTTCATGATAAGATTGTGGAAGTGATCGTGTCCTAGTGATTTGTGAAATAAAGATAAAGGTCAAGAATGTTTTGAGGTGGGAGCAGAAAACAAAACACCAAATTCATTTATTCAAATCAGATTCAGAGATGAAAGAAAAATACACGGTCACTGAAAAGATTAAATTCTGCTCCCTAGCAGATGTAATGGATGTAGACTCTCTGTGTGAACAACCGAAAAAATCTATTATATAAACGACAGAATATATTATCCTCAAACAAGTAAAAAATAATAAAAACAAATGGAGGACACAAGACATTCTAAACCTCATAGAAACTAGAAGATTACCAAAACAAAACCCAGAGATGTATAAGAGATTAGATAAGGAAGACAAAAAGAAATGCAAAGAAGCAAAAGAAATATGGCTGCATCATCAATGCCAATAAATAGAAAATAATTGGAATACAAATAAAAAATATGTTCATAAAAAATAAGGATGCAATAGTGGATGCATAAAGGCAAAAGATGGCAACATCTTAATGCAGAAATAAAACGTTTTAAATAGGTGAACTGTTTATACTGAAGAGCTTTCTGAGGACAATATAGGTAATAAACCAGAAATAAAAAAGAAGATTGATGGGCCAATCGTCTTAAAAGATGAATTAAGACACGCATGTAGAAAAATGAAACATGGAGAGGCAGCAGGTCCAGATAAAAAATCTGTTGAAATGATTCAAGTCTTGGATGAATTTGGAATAGATATGACAGAAACTTTGATATATGACAGTGGTGAAATCCCCATAGACTTGATTAGATTAGTTTTCGTTTCCTTACCAAAGAAATAACTGAATGTGAATTACATCGCACGGTCATCCTAATGAATCACATAACTAAGATTCTTCTCCAAATTCTCATGATGAGAGCACGAAATAAGATAAGACTACAAAGAGCTGCAGAATAAAATTGTTTTGTTGAGGATAAAGGAAGTAGAAATGCCACAATTATTCTACACCTGCTCGTACAAAGAGCAATGGAAGGTCAAAGAGTTTTCTTGACTGTATGAAAGCTTTTGATAAAGTAAAACATGATGAACTGTTTCGCTAATTTGAGAATTTAGATTCTGTCGGCAAAGATCTTCGTGTGATCAGAAACCTAAATTGGGATCAAACAGCAGCAATGAAAATAGATGACGAATTGAATGACTTCAGAAAAATAAATAGGGGAATGAGACAAGGATGTGTTTTTGATCACTTGATTTATTAACCAACTGTAGTGAAAATATTCTAAAAAACATTGAACACATGAATTAGGGTAAATGTGGGGGTATACAATTTGAACAATCTCCGATATGCAGATGACACGGTTTAAATTGTAGTAAGATGAAAATCATATCTGCAACATCTCTTGAAAGTGAGGTCAAAGGTTTACCCCTCAGAGTGAAAAAACCTGAATGTGTGGTAATATCAAAGAAAAATAATACAACACTGGAATATACAAAGCAAAGAGATAAAATAAAGCAAGATTACAAATTTAAATATGTAAGCAATGCAAAGAAGAAATAACGAAAATAATAGGAATGACAAAAGTTGCTTTCCGAAAAATGAGCCCAATTCTGAAGAACAAGAATATTTATATGACCACTCAAACTCGAGTTTTAAAATGTTATGTTTGATCTATGCTATTATATGGATGCGAATGTTGGACTGTAACTAAAGGGGGTTATGGAGAAGTTAAAAGCCAATGAAATGTGGTTCTGCAAAAGAATGGTCGGGATAGTATGAACTGAAAATGTTACAAATGAAAAAGTGCCATAAAGAGTAAATACAAGAAATATCTTATAAAAACCATCAGAAGAAGACAGATAAAATTCCTAGAGCATGTCATTCGTAAAGAAGGCTTAAAATATCAAATATTGACAGGAAAAATCAAAGGAAAAAGGAGACTAAAGAAAGTAAAGTTCAAAGTACATTACTAGCCTGGGGAAGTGGATTGACAACCTAACACTGAAAGACAGTGATATCATCAAGTTAGCTCGAGACAAAGAAAGATGGTGACCCATGATCACTCATAAACATTGATAAAATTGATTATATCTAAGAGATAAATATAAAGAATAGAAACGTATTTACATAGCTATATATAAATTCCACTGTATAAATTCCATCATGAGACTTCCAAACTTTCTCCATACAAAATATAATACATTTACAGTTTAATATCTAATTCAGTCTCATGCTCTGCTTATTAAGGTTTTAAAGTGAAACTAACAAAACAAAATGAAAGCACAAACATCTGACACTGAATAAAACCAGCTATGTATCAGTAATGCAGAGTTTCTTCCATCTTCCCTTGCAAGACGTTAAATAGAATTTTAAAAAAAACTCAACAAATAAATTCAATACACATTTTGTGCTATTTTTTATCTCTTTCTGTTCTTTCTTTATTTCTTATATTGTCATTTAAATTTTAGCATATGACTTTCTCGTGTTCACATAGTCTTGTATACCAATTCTATATATGGTATATGGAAAATATGTTAACAAAATTGTTTGTGTTTACGAAACAAAACTCTTGAACCTCCGCTATTCAGATAATGCTTTGCCATTGCCAGTTGAGCAGTTTACTCAGTGGTGTATGTCTGAAGTTTCGATATATGATATATGGTCTAATTCCTTATACATTTAGGAGAATACGTTAATGAACACTGACTATCAATCCAGCACTTCAAGAAAAACTGATTATCGATAATGCAACCTTATGATACCAGGTTAACTATGTTCTTCCCAAATGGCCGTCTGATTCCACAAAGTGATATGATTCGATGACGAGGAACCCACTTTGAGACTAATAATGCTTGGAGACGGCTTAAATAGGTAATGAAGAAAAACTTTAATATAAGTTTTACATAACAGCAAATGTACAACGTTTCGACAAGGTTTTGATGATTGAAAAACTTTGTCGAAACGTTGTACATTTGCTGTTATGTAAAACTTATATTAAAGTTTTTCTTCATTACCCATTCAAGCCGTCTCCAAGCATTAAAAGTGATACGATACTCCGCTAACAACTTGTTAAATTCTGCTGATTTTCGTCAAGATTGTCAACATAATTATTTACCAGTAAGCTCAGATGTGCTAGAAGATACACGTTTTCTTTAAGACGCGGTTTGACTCAAGTAACGCTAGTATTGTTTACTTCTCCTTTATACACCATGCATTTAAATCAGACTAACTCTCAATGTTAAAGCCATTCAGCCAAAATCACACAATAATAACAATACTTATTTTGGTGTAAGAGTTATGTTCAGCTTAATACATAGACAAAAAAAAACGTACTCTACATGTTGCTTCCGCTAGTGCATTCAACAGATTTCATGATACACCAGTTGTGCTTTGAGAGAGAGTACTTGTTTCTTCTCCTAACTGTATTCTAACAGTCCACTGTTCCTGAGTTTTACCCTTGCTGACATTTCATTGTATTTCCTCTATTCCATATGTGTCAAAGGCAATTCTTCTGGATAATTTTTGCAGTAGGTCTATCTCTAAAATATATATGCTCAAGACAAGATCTGCCATATCTATTTCAGCTCTGCACAAGATTTTATCAAGAACCAGCTCAAACCAAAATGCTCTGCTCACTTGTTTATTTCCATCTGGTAGAATAAATTCAGTGGTTACTGATTTGAGTCATGGCTTCTTTGGCAGTGTCTTATACATTTTGATGTCAAAGTTCTGGAAGCTTCTGTACTCACTAAGAACTCTACTTCACAGTTGTACATTACCACAAATGCATACCACTCTGTACCTGAGTCTATACAAAGAAAGTTGACCATCACTGTAAAATTTTTTTATACCTAAGGTACCAACCATATCTAACCTAGGAGCAGTTATCTTAATCTATCTGCAGTACTAGCTCGTACAACCTTCTCTGAACTTCCTGTTGCCTTTAGGCTTTGAAGGAAAAATGACTGTCTTCTTTTTGTCTTCGTCGTGTGATTAAATGTAGACAGTTACATATCAAGTGCTCCAGTACCCTACATAATTTCTCAGCCATGTCAAACACCTCATAGTGGCTCAAAATGCTGATCATAGTACACCTCTTAATGTGAACACAGTCTAGTAGTGATGAAAGGTGCTATAAGCTCCTGTTTCTATAACAGCAACCATCTTAACTGAACTACGACACTCTGTGATTCTGGTTGTGGAGCTGCCACTGGCTTTTATTTTTTTATTATTTATTTTTTGCTGTTATAAAGGTCATTCTGTTAGCAGGGTTATATCAGCCGTAACTTCTGACTATTTTCTGTTCTTTCAGTTTATTCAAAGTCCCCACTTGGAACCTCAGCACAACCTAAGGTGACGCCATGGGAGATCATTTGAATATGTTCTTGGAAGAGATTAACCACGTAAACAGTGAAGCTTATCAGCATAAACATTTAGGTTTTCTGTAGAACCACACATTTATGAGCCTTATATTTAGCATAATGTAGAGCTTGGTTCTCCGCTGGGTCTAATTTACATTGAATATCTTCAACAATGCAGTATCAGCTCTTTAACTGGTACTTATCTATATCCTCCACAACATCAAGTGTTGGAACATTCAGGCTCCCCATTGGCACAGTGGCATGTTTGCGGACTTATAACGCTAAAAAACCGGGTTTCGATACCCGTGGTGGCCAGAGCACAGATAGCCCATTGTATAGCTTTGTGCTTAACTGCAAACACAAAATGGAACATCATACAAGCAGGAGATGCTTTGTCACTTGGTCCTGACTGAATCGCAAGATGTTCGTGTCCAAGTCATATTTTTCTGTTCCCTTAAAATTTGGCTGATTAGCCTGTTTCTCTTTATCACTCTACTCTTTGTGTAAAATATCTTGTCGACCATTATTAGTTCACTGCTCATGATGATAGGTCCCAGCTAGTGAACACATAGACACATTACTACAATTCAGTCTCTGTATTTTCTCGAACGTGGGACTAAAGTTCTAGCCAATATATGTCATACATTGCTGCTGTAAACATATCATCAATGATATCATCTCAGTTGTAAACCTTTTGAAATTAACTTAAATCTTGGACTCAAGTGTATTTCGTGACATCTCTCCACTCAGTAGTTGACTATGTAATGCCTACTCAGGAACTATAGATTTGTCAAGCTCCTGTTTCATCTGTTAATGCAATTGTATTGGTTTGGTGTATTTCATGCACAGCTTCCTCAAGCCTCTGTTCCATCTGTGAATCAAACTGTATTGATTTGATGGATTTTATCCACTACCTTGACCTTTTCCTTTGCCTTTGTTTGTCACTACAGCTGCGGAGATGGCAGATATTAAATACCAACCAATGAGGCATCCTAAAGAGACCACTTTATATTATATCAAAATAATCCAGTCTCTCTTTCACTCTATATTATTTCAGATAACCAGGAGTTGGCAATTAGAGGAATTCCATTTGATGATTAATTGGTTCTAAGTGTCAGAAGATTAATTAACACTTGCGGAGTGTTTGGCGAATTTCAAGAGATCACTCAATGTCCAGGCTTGATATCCATTGAGCACGATTCATCTTCTCTAGCCAAAGCTGTAGAAAACTATTTATCTCTTCTTCCTACCGTGATTTTCTTTTTCAGAAACGATACATAATTTATTGTATTAAAAATTGAAAAGGAGATAAAACAAATGATTAAGTAAATCAGAGAACTGTGCTAAGTTTGTAAATAATTGATATTTTACTAGTTGGTATCATGATCCCAGCATCAAAAAGTTACTGCTTATAAAACCTTCAATCATCGCTTATTAATCTTGTTTATAACCAAGTAAACGAAAGACCCTGTCACAAGCGAGTACATGAGGCTTACTTTAAGCAAATAATGTGGCTGAACTGCGTGTGCTTAACAAAATTACTTTATAGACAATTAAAAGTAGGTAAATAAAGAAGACAAATATGAAATTATACTGTTGACAGAAACTAATAAACATTTGTTTGTAATGAGCGATGGCAGAGATTATGATGTAATAGACAACGTTGAAGACTGTGATTTATATATAATGATAAATTTAACAAAAGTTATATAGAATTATAAATGAAACCGAAAAACCAAAGGGCTACAGTTTGCCACATGAACAGTTAATGGTTTTTCTCGAGATAAAAGAAACAAACTTACACATAACCTTTCAACTTCTCACACAAAGAACTAACATATTTCAGCAGCAGAAATGTGTGAAAAGAGAACAGCCAACCACTTTACGCCATCCTGAATGGCAATAATGATGGTCTAATTCTTATGAAATTAAATAGAATTTTCACATTGCATTTTCTAAATAAAATATATCCAACTTTCTTCATTCTTAATTCACCGGAAAATATTTTTACAACATCAGACAAATGAAACCTTAGTTTCGTACAAACAAGAGGACAAAATATTAATTTAAATTATTATGCAGTTTTACAGTGGCATAATAAGAATTAAGAAATTTGTATTTACATCTAAATCTATGCTATACAAGATTTTTGAACATTAATAATGTCCTTAGTATTTTCATATGCTTCTGGAGTTTTATTTTGTTTTGTTTTTTACTGGCTGGAGCTTTTTTAGTGAATACATATACGATAACTATCTCTAGAATCCAATTGTTTTTATTACTTAATATTTCGCGTAGAGTCTGCAGAATTTCTTTATCTCACAGATAAGCAACAGGATAAAAAGTTCTTTAAAAAGTCGTAAGGTGAAATAGTAAGTAATACAAAATGTATCCTATCCTGGAGATAGCGAATGTATTGCATGTGTATTGATTGTACAATTTATAGTTCTGCTCAACCTAAGACTTTTGCACGTAGGAATTCAACTTATCTTTATAATCCTCACCTATCAGAGTGTGTAACTCTTTTAAAAATTTATATATTTCTTAAAGAAAACAAAGATTAAGGCACTCAACTCGCAATCTAAAGGTCAGGGATTCGAATTCCAGTCACTGAACATGCTCGCCTTTTCAGCCTTGGGAGCGTTATTATGTGACGGTCAATCCCACTATTTGTTGTTAAAAGAGTAGCCCCAAGTTCGCGGTGGGTTATGTTGACTAGCTGTTTTTCCTTTAGTCTATCACTGCTAAATTAGGGACGGCTAGCGCAGATAGCCCTTGTGTAGCTTTGCGCGAAATTCAAAAACAAACAATATGATATTCCATATATGTATTTTGTGGTAATCACAGCAGCATTACAATATTGAGAAATTTATTACTGGGGCCAAATTGAAATATGAGCTCCGACACAAATAGAAGAAAGTAGTTTAATGTTCATCTGCTCCCAAGTTACGGTTTTTGTTGCAAGTTCATGACTCTAAAAGCCTTGGTAGCTAAGGTTAACGCAACAGTCTTAATTGTTTCGAAACAAATACGAAAGTTTAGGTATTAATTTTTTTAACCATAAAATTTTTGTTTCAGCTAAAGAATTTGTTCGTTGTTAAGCAACTACTAACGATTAGTAGGAGTGACCGTCATATTATAACGCATCCACGTCTGAAAGGACGAGTATTGTCGATGACGAGATTCGAACCTGTACTCCACAAATTGTAAATAGAGCCCCTTAACTACCAGACCATGTCATATCTGTAATGATAGATTATTTTATGATATATCATGAATTATTAGAACTGTTTGCATATTTTCTAGCTTTGTGATAAATAATCTTACGCTTACCATTCAATCTCCTCAAAAAAAAGCTTAACCATGAAATGTCAGGATTTTATTATGCTTTCTATTTTTCAATGAAAACTTCCCAAATCTAATACTCTTTAAAGGAAGCTAGGACCTAAACGCAATTTAAGTATACATCTGATTTGTTTGTTTATTTGTAGTTAAGCACAAAGCTACACAATGGGCTATCTGTGCTCTGCCCACCACGGGTATCGAAACCCGGTTTCTAGGATTCAAGTATACATTTGAAAACATATTAATTGTTTGGTTGATTGTTTGATTTGATTGATCCAATTTCTCTCTCCAACTTTAGAATTCTCTCAACAGCCAAGCATGATACTAAACTTCTAATAAAAGAAACATTATACGTATAAAAACCCTTCTTTCGTCCCTAAATAATCCACATTCTTAATTTGACTTAAATCTATTGTAATTTAATTATTTCATTTGATCTGCATACTTTCATCTTCTCTTGTTCTATTTTTATATTCAAATTGTTTACTTCTTATGTATTGGCCC
>NW_013665788.1:532367-534627 GCF_000517525.1 Limulus polyphemus | reverse complement strand
AAAACAAACAAACAAACTCAAAAATCGTAAAAAAAAATAATGATATAGGGGAATAAAGAAAAATTACTGGTTTCAAACAATTAACTTTTATTATTTCATCATTTTGCAGTTTAACAAACACTTACTTCTTATCAATAACAATATACTGCATTATAACACGAGACTAAAATGTAGTCATATCCAAAGAACTTCATCAATTTCCTTAAATTAAATAAAATAAACATATTGTTCATAAGATATGAAACCCAAACAAAAACTACAAAGGAAATATAATATAATTGTGAAAAACTAATCAGAAAGTTCAAGTTTCAGAACAGAATTTTACATAAGTCAGCATATATGCTGCTACAGGTACTAACATGAATTGAATCTAATAAGCGCAACTGAGAGAGTTGGTTAATCCTCGCTCATTAATGTGTCATGAAACTGACACGTGTGAAACAGGAAGAGCTAACGTAATTGCATGTATATATTTAAATTAAATTCTGACATATTCAAGTACATACTGTATGTTTGTTCAGATTATTCTCAGTCTAAAGCATTGAGTAATGATGTCCGTAAGTAATCATGTAAATTTCCTTTAGTTTGTTTCTTAACTTAACTGTCTCCATAAAAGCTACTAAAATAATAGGTTATGTAGATGTCAAAACTTTAGGGAATAATAGAATTAATAATTGAGATACATAATATTAAAACATAGATGGCTCTGAATCCAGTTTATGACCTACAGCACATGCTTTCTTGTGGCATTTACTACATGAACTACGAACTACCAAGGACATGCAAATAAAAATACGTTATATTTTATTATTCTCCTTTATCACTGAAGTATTAATCTGTTACGTGTTTTCAGTTATGATTTTATTTATTCTTTAAGCATTTTTCCTTCTATCGTTTAGTTCAGCTATATATATTCATTTGACCTGAAACGCTAGCTCACCTGCCTCCTAGTGTATTAAGAAGCCAACATAAGACTCTCGTAGTAATAGATAGAGAGGTGTTCGGGGTCAAAGTATTTCATTTGTTAAAATATATTATTCCAAGTACTCGCTTCAAATTCTATCTGTGAATTAACATTAGGTCATTGATAAGTATCCAATATTATTCTGGATAATCTTGCGAATTGGGTTTATCTTCCTTTGTTACTAGTGCTATCATTATTTTATGATCTGGATATTAGTAACATGGCTTTTTTTTTTACATTGGTGTTTGTATTTGGTGATTAAAAAGTACTGGCTAGGCACTCTTTTACTGATATTTAATATTTTGTAAAACTTATAATTTTTTTTTAAATAAATATTTTGCTTTTTTCGTACCGTGATAGCAGTGTCGTTACTTGAAAAAGTTATAGCATATTTATTATTTTGAGCTATAAGGCTTAGCAGCTTTCCTAAGTGTCTCCGATGGTTTCTGCCCCCAGTGACACAGCGATGTCTGTGGACTTACACCGCTAGAAATCGGGTTTCGATACATGTTGTGGGCAGAACACACATACTCCATTGTTTAGTTTGTGCTTAACTACAAATTTTTTTCTCTCGGTTGTATTTAGTTGTTGTTATTTCTCCACTGAGGTTTTAGTTCTATTTGATATAATGTGTTCAGGCTTTACGTATTATTATTTTTATTAAATCAGAAATCTTAAAATTAGTAATATATAATGAATGCCTTTTCATAGGGTATAATAAACAGAAGCTACCGTAATGTCTTGTTTTACATTACGTATGTTTAGCTAGAGCAAAGACAACTGCCAATTCCGTTTCTAAATCAATCTTTATTTCAGAACAAACACTCGTTATGTAAGATTACTTCTAGACTTATAACTATGATCTTGAGAGTATGTTCTATTTTTAGTTGAAGCTCTAAGTTATGTTCTTGTCTGGGTTACGGTTAGTTTTTTTATTTGTTTTTTGAATATCGCGCAAAGCTACACGAGGGCTCTCTGCGCTGGCCACTTTTAACAAATAAATATTTAGAGGGCGTCTTTAGCGTCTGGGGTCACTTAATGAGATGTGAAGCATCTTCTAAAGTGCTCCGTACATAACCGATGGGACTGAAATCTGGAGAGCTTGTAAATGCCATTTCTTCTTCAGGGAATGTTTTGAGAGCTTTGCAAAGGAAGTAGGCTTAAAGTCACGGCCAACATATAACAGTATAAATGAGGCCCGGCATGTCCAGGTGGTTAGGACGCTCGACTCGCAATCTGCGGATCGCGAGTTCGAATCCCCATCACACCAAACATGCTCGTTCTTTCAGCCGTGGG
>NW_013665788.1:526467-532228 GCF_000517525.1 Limulus polyphemus | reverse complement strand
ATCTTACACTGCTACATTAGGGACGGCGAGCACAGAAAGCCCTCGTGGGGCTTTGCGCGTAATTCAAAAAAAACAAAAAAACAGTATAAATGATCGGAGGATATGGTCCTTTTTACTTGTGACATTAATGGTACCATTACCCACGATGTAGAGGTTGGTATGCCCATCAATGCTTATTCTTGCCTGCAGCCTACTTTCATTGCCGGCTTATGCGTCATGTAGCTTTATAACAAAGGGAACGGATCTGGTTTAACTTTTTTTCCAAATTAGTATATTCCTACCATCTACCTTTTGGGCAAATCACAACAAAAACATAAAAATAACACTGTTGCATATGCCTTTTGTCCACTAGGCTTGTTCTTGGTGCCATTGTTGGTAAGTTGTTCTGTCTTGTTGAGATAAAAATGCACCTCATTCGACGTCTGGTATCCATAGTGAAGTCTGTCTTAAAGTAACACGACGTCTAATTGTGGATGCAAACATCTGATTCCGTATTGGTCAGCTTCTGGTTTTGCAGACTATAATCTGCCTTGCCCAGGTATCTTAGTAACTGTACCATGGTGTAGGAGTAGTTCCAAATTATACTAATGCTACTATTAGACTTTTGTCAACTCGGAATAGCCAACTGTGATTGGTCGATTTCCACTACTTTAGTGGTTCTCCATATCAGTGAAACGTGTAATGTCTTATTTATCTGTGGTTCATGAATACCTTGGATTATTTTAAATTGTGATTCATTTCAAAGTGACAGCTGAGAAAAAATTATGCGTGTCTGTCATATATATTAGCATATATAGTATTTGCATTTCCTATTACATGAATGATAAAAAGCAGTTTCATTTGCATAACAATGAATTGCAGGACTTAATTAATATTATTTTTAACAGTGGACTTACCTTGTAAAAGCTGTGTTATTATAAGTTACGATTAGCCGTTAATTGTTCTGTGTAGCATACATTAGTTCCTAGCAAAATAAGTTCGAAAAATTTATGCATTACAAAAGTAAATCATGTTAGATTTAAATATTTAAAATCATCATGAATTTAATTTCTCTGTGAAGCTAGAAATAATAACGCTGCATATTGAAATAGCTACAAGATTTAGAGATATGGTAGAAATGTACTAGTTTGGTCAATTGTGTTCCAGTGATTAAATTGTATATATCGACGATTATCCTGCCGTATCTATAAATCATTGTAACTATTATTCCAATTTTAAGGCTTTTGGCTCAAGCCAACACTTTTCTTACGTGACATTGGTAAAAAATTCGAGAAACAAATTATAATTCAATAAAATAAAAAATAATAACTGTCAAGATGCGTCGCCTTCTAAAAAAAAGAAATAATGTGTGTGTATGTAATATATATCCTGCGATGATTGGCTTTAAATATAACTCTGGCTTCACTAACGGCAGAAAGAAAGAAAAAACATTTATTTTTTTAGTGATCGTGACACAGAATTATTTAAAAAATTATTGTACACTTCAAAAAGCAACACATTTTATAGTATCATATAGCAAATCAGACACGATATTCATGCAACACTAAAACTATGACATTCCTACCTAACCAAACAAAATGAGGTGCATAATTTGCACGAAAAGCGTCAAACTTTATCTAAAGCTTGTTTGTTTGTTTGTTGTTGTTTTTATTTCGCGCTAAGCTACACGAGGGATATTTGCTCTAGCCGTACCTAATTTAGCAGTGTAAGACTAGAGGGAAGGCAGCTAGTCATCACCACCCACCGCCAACTCTTGGACTACTCTTTTACCAACGAATAGTGGGATTGACCATCACATTATAACGCCCCTACGGCTGAAAGGGCGAGCATGTTTGGTGAGACGGAAATTCGAACCCGTGACCCTCACAATTCGAGTCGAGCGCTCTAACCACCTGGCTATGCCAGGCCTTATCTAAAGCATGTTTCTTTTTTTTGTGTGTGTGTGATTCAAATCCGAACTCCGTGAACATCGCTAAACAATTCCATAGAATTCGGTCAGAAAAATGCAAAGTAGAAATTACACATAAGCTTTGGGTATATTTTGGTCACGATTCAGTGAGAGACAAGGATCAGCTTGTAGATTCATGTGTCAAAACTCCAAAGTTGAGCCTTCAGAGCGGAAATTCCAAAGGATCGATAGTATATTCACATCAGAATATAAAAGTTTCACAAAACTGCTGAATATTTGATTGAGATTACATATACATTTAACAAAAAACATTGTAGGAACAATTATCTTTTACTTGAAGATAAATAGATAAATATGTTATATATTACTTAATAAATTTACATCATTCGTTAGTTAATACATATATATATTATCCAGTACATAATAAATATAAACTATATAATTTTAATACATAGCAATCAAAATGTATACAAAAATAGATCTGATTATTACAAATATATCATTATGTAGAAGCTGTTATATGATGTTTTCTGTTCTGTGACACTTGTTTTTCACATTTCACTTATAGACTACATAGACTCAGCGCTTTCTCATTTCAAGTGTAAAAAAAACTTTTGTATTAAACCAAATATAAAAGTATTCTTTAATTTCTTGTTGAAAGAGGACAATTGCATTATATCAAACCAAACTCTATTCTACCGGAGAATCTCTTGCTAGAAAAAAAATATATTTCATTGGATTACATTAAACTCTAGTTTTCTCAAGAATCTCACATTTTTAAAATTAAGTTTTCTTTGCATTAAACTAGAATCCAGAATCCTCAGGTCTTTGAATAATCATACCCTTACCTTATTCCACTATTCGCCATAAACCCCCCAGTGGCACAGCGGTATATCTGCGGACTTACAACGCTACAATCCGGGTTTCGATACCCGTGGGGGCAGAGCACGGATAGCCCATTGTGTAGCTTTGTGCTTAATTACACACAAACTATTCTCCACTTTTCAATTCAAGTTGATTTGAGTATGTATGATATTGTTGTTGTTGTTGTTATCTTTAGTGTGCTGATGGTATTTTGCTTTGCATGCTTTTTTAAATTTTTAATTCATAAAAGAACACACGTTCTTGTAATAAGCCTGTTACTTGTGAGTACTTATGAACTGGAAATGTAGTAAGGTAAGGAATCCTCAGATATTCCAACAGTTATTATTTTCAGTCGACTTCAAAGCCATTCCTTAAGTGGTCTAGATGTCGCTTTAATGATAATTATATATATAATATTCTCTCAAGTTTTGGTTTGTTTGCTTGTTTTTGAATTTCGCGCAAAGCTACACGAGGGCTATCTGCGCTAGCCGTCCCTAATTTAGCAGTGTAAGACTAGAGGGAAGGCAGCTAATCATCACCACCAACTCTTGGGCTACTCTTTTACCAACGAATAGTGAGATTGACCGTCACATTATAACGCCCCCACGGCTGAAAGGGCGAGCATGTTTGGTGTGACGGGGATTCGAACCCGCGACCCGCAGATTGCGAGTCGAGTGCCCTAACCACCTGGCCATGCCGGGCCCATATTAGAGATATTAAAAAAAGTCTTCCTAGTGCGGCATTGATACGATCTGTTTACACAGAAAAATACCAATAGATAGTATAAACTTTTTTTTTTCTTTTGCTACCCTCAGCTGTACAAATCGACAAGTATCGATAACAATTTGTTTGTTTGCTTGTTGTTAAGCGTAAAGCTACAGAAAGGATTATCTGTCCATCACGATTATCGAAACCCTGCTTTTTAGAGGTATGATCAATAAAAAGGAGAAAAATGGATCATATTTCACGATTATGTTGATCTTGTTTGATATATGATCGAAATTTCTATAAACAAATTTAGATTTAGAACTTACTAACAGACATATTCGTTCAATGCACGGGGAATACATACGGTTCCCAGGGGTAGCATAGAAGGATCAAATTCAAAAGCTGATCCCTATGTCATTCCTCGGGAGGCCCTAAGGGTACATGCCAGGTTTGGTGACAATCGGTCTAGTTTTTCGACAGTTATAAGTGGATAAGACACACGGAGAAGATGTAGGAGCTCCAAAGATATGACATAGGGAGTATAGATCATAAGGCTGTTCATAACCCGCAGATTGCGAGTCAAGCACCCTAACCACCTGGCATGCCGGGCCTATGTATTATAATTTCAAATGATCTGAAATTGAGTTAACTAATAAATTTAAATTTAGTAGTTAAATTGTACTTTGGATTTACTATTTAAATATATGCGATATATCTCCAATTTATGATATTTGTCAACAAGATTGATATACACTGTTTTCTTTTTTAATATACACAAAAACAATATATCTTACTATAACAGTTGTTACAAATAGTTATTACAAACAATGATTTATAAACAAATGTTTCACAAACTTACAAGAAATATAAAGTCTTCTTTCTAGTCTGGAACATCCTTAATATCTTATCGAAGGTTCACGATGAGCGAGTTGATTAAGAGTTGACGTAGGTATAATTCACTTTACGGGAAGCTAGATAGCTTTCTTCTTCATTATTTATCGGCCACACACACCGTGTTTTCCACCGTGACCTTATGCAATGTTTTCGTAAAAATACTAATGTCCGATAAAAATCCACTGAAGTTAAATGAGTTGCAATGTTCGAACTTTGTAAATGCTCCTGGTCAAATATTTGAAGTTTTCCAATTGATAAGCGTTACAACAATCACAGTTGTAACTTTCGAAGTTTATAGCACACTGACTATAGCAAACTAATAACAGATACTCTCTTTTTCGGCGCGTCGCGTTGGTTATATTTATAGGCGTGTGGAGGCTTTCTAGAAATTTCAGTTTTACGTAACAATACTGAGCTACATTTAAGCGTTTACGTATATACATATATTGTTGATTCTTACTCTCGAAAATCTTCTACAACTTTGGAGAATAAGCTGGAGTTTCGCAATACACATTTAACACTATAAACTATACATGTTGTAAAATATTAACTTAATCTTAACAAACTTTGATACTAAAATAAATATATAATTACAAATTCTTTACATTTGTATCATAATATTATTACTTACTTCCCGTTTTTTGGTTAGCTCTTTGTTTAATCCACTTAGGCTCTGAGGCTCATTCTTAGGGTATTGTCTCCTTGGATTATTAACAACTGTTAATTTTTCACAGTCTCGACTATAATGGCCATGTCTCCCACATTTATAACAGTTCCATTTTGCTGATATCTTTTGTGATATCATTACAGGCTTTTTTCTTCAGTTCCTGGCAATATGTATTTTCAAGTACCACTTATTTATCTTGTGACTTATTTAGCCCATTTTGTCTAACTAATCTTTTATACTCTTCTAATTTACTATCAGAGGGATTTAATGTTACTATAGCAGTTGATCTAATGATCCAGTAACTTCTAGATGATGTTTTTAGTTGCTTATCTGCAACCACCAACTGCAGAGCTTCCTTTCATGATGTACATCTACTTTGCTTCATCCTAATTCTCTTCATCTGCTATGGCATCTATAAATTAATCATGGGCCAACTGATCCATCATTTTATGTGGAGCTTTGGGGTAAGATAGGAAGGTAAGCCTTTACAAATTTTCTGAAAGTTTAGCTACAGTCTTTTTTTTCTCCATACCCAGTTATAGAACATTCTTCTGGATAATACTCCCTTTTCATGTGTTACTCCAAATCTGTTGAATAAGGCAGCTACTAATGCTTGATAGTTCTTACAGCTCTCAGATAGAAGGTTACTTAGCATTGTTGAAGCTGGTCCTTTTAGATGGGCTGCAAGGTAAACATCATTTTGTTTACTATTTCACCTG
>NW_013665788.1:518911-526457 GCF_000517525.1 Limulus polyphemus | reverse complement strand
GTCATCACCACCCACCGCCAACTCTTGGGCTACTCTTTTACCAACGAATAGTGGGATTGACCGTCACATTATAACGCCCACACGACTGAAAGGGCGAGCATGTTTGGTGTGACGGGGATTCGAACCCACAACCCGCAGATTGCGAGTCGAGCACCCTAACCACCTGGCCATGCCAGGCCTATGTATTATAATTCCAAATGATCTGAAATTGAGTTAACTAATAAATTTAAATTTAACAGTTAAATTGTACTTTGGATTTACTATTTAAATATATGCCGACATATCTCCAATTTATGATATTCGTCAACAAGATTGATGTACACTGTTTATCTTAGATAGAAGGTTACTTAGCATTGTTGAAGCTGGACCTTTTAGACGGGCTGCAAGGTAAACATCATTTTGTTTACTATTTCACCTGTTCACTCTGAAAATTATTTCAACTTGAGTCTGATATTCCTTCCATGGTACCTCACCATCATAGTTCATTGGTTTCTCTACTGGGGAATGTTTTGAACTTGATTTAATAGTGACATCACTGAAGAATTCCAGCAAGGTTCTGTAATCACAGATGGCACATTAGTATTGGTAACATGAGTAGACCAATTAGGTTCTCTTATTCCAAATTTTATAGTAAATAGTGTTTTAGGTTTGAATTCTTGTAACCCAAAATTGTTGCAGAAAGAGGTGTGACTGATTTGATATTTGCATTTATCAATCCATCATACAAATGTTTTATTTTGCTATTAAAGTTATTTTCTACCTTATTGATCTTGGTGTAATTATCTTTTTGTATTACATCAAACTTGTTGTTGTAACCTTGTGTGCATCTCCAATATCTTCGTAAATTTTATCTTCAATCATGTTACTTTTTTCTTAATTCTTCCTTAAGTGTTTTATTTATTTAATTCCTCTATAAGTTCTATAAATGTTTTCTTGATCTTCTCTTAATTTTATTTAAATTTTTTCTTGGTCTTCTTTTAATTTCGTGTCTCATTCTTCTTCTAATTTTCAGTCTCTTTTTTTATTCTTCTTTTGATTATTTTTCACGTTATTCTTGACTTTATTTTAACTTTTTCATCTATTCTAGTAAAGTTTTGATCTCACTGATCTTGCTTTATGATCAGTTTCATATCTAGAAATGTCTTTAAAAATCTTTTTACTATCGTCAAAATAGTCTCACTTCTGACAACAGTATTGTAGCGCGTTCTATCATTGGTTGGGTTCTTTTGAGCTATTTCGTAAAAATAATTGCAATTCTTGTTCATCTAGTGCAAAACAAATTTAATTATTTCTTCAATAAATGCTTGCTACAGTCATGTTCACATATACGCTTAATTCTATAAATAACTTTTTCAACATATGTTCTTGAACTAATAGAAACCTGATTTCAACAGAAATTCCAATACTAATGATATGTATGCTTAATAGACGGAATAGCTCTCACTTCTAAGCTTTTCAACCAAAACTGTTTGCTAACTCATCAATTAAAAACACGCCACCTAATTCATTGAATAACAAAATAGACATAATAACTCTTACTACTAATATTGAACTGATTCTCGTATTCATATAATACCTTTGTTTCTACATAAATTGGTTGAAATTTCTCGAACTAGCAGAGGAATTACTTTCATACAATTTCTAGATATTACGTCCTGGGTCCTGTAGCAATCAAATATCTAAACTAAAGTATTAAAAATATAGATTTTAATACTGTCCCCTTCCTAGATTTTGAAGTCCCTTGAGTAATCTTAATATACAAATTAAACAGTGCCGTGAATTGTCCACTCAACATCTGAGAGTTGGTGTATGCAGATGGGATGTCAACTTGCTCCTGTTGTCACGTATTGTCCTGTGACTGTCGGAGTTCTCTTTAGATACATGGTCAATTGAATCCATGGTGGTTCAATCCTCTGGAAGTTGACGTGGCAGAAACCTTTGGCTGTTCAGCAGATTGACTTTCTACTGGTAATTATCATACTATGTTCCTTGTCTTCACAATGTTTACATTTTTCATTAAAACTTTGTCTTTAGGACAATGCATTAGCATTTCCATGGTTCCATCCAGGTTAATGCAACGATGATAGAACTTTACTCTTAAAGTGGATGGAGTCATGCTGTCACTACTGAACAGTGTCTGTAGACACTCTCTCTCTGCAGTTTATATGTATCAAGAAACCCATCTTTTGAAAGAACAATTCACATTTCCTGAGATTCAGCTTAAGGTTCTCTTTCCTCAACTGATCCAGAACTATTTAATTTTTTGGTACTTCTTCAATTTTGTCATTACATCCTTTCTATATTTCATTGGAATTTTTCTGTACTTTGTTGGTATCTTTACATACTTCTTCAATTTTGTTATTACAGCCTTTCTGTTCTTCTTAAATCCTGGTGTTTTAATCTCTCTGTATATCTCCAATAGCTTCATCGATCTTGTCTTCAATCAGATCCATTTTTCTTTTTAATTCTTCTCTAGACATAATGCCTCTTTCTTTTAACTCTTCTCATAAATACCTGTATGTTACCTCTAGGTTTTCTTTTAATTTCCTATATATCAGAAATGATGTCGGGACCAAGAGCAAGATCCAAAATATACATACATTCCAAGACCAAAATCGATACTGAGACCACGATCAATCTTTAGAAAAGCATAATCCTATCAGATTTGCATTGTATAGTCAATATTTCTTTTGTCAGACTAATTATTTGCAAACGCCCAAGTAAAGCCTTTCATGACGGTGTTCAAAAGTAGTTGTTTGTTGCTATAAATCTATCAGTTTACATACATGGCTATACGTTGCTCAATAAAAATAATAAGTTATATATTTCAATATAAACATACAAAAAATTTTAAGAATTGTAAAACTTTTGTCAACTTTCTTATAGTTTCATCCCAATCCTATGACGGATTTATTATTATATATTTATTTTAATACCAACGTTTGTTTAGATTAAGTTTATATTTAGAAACATGCATAGCTTGTAGAGTTAAATATGTATTGCGAAACTCCCGCCTATTCTCAAAAATTGTAGAAGATTTTCGAGTGTAAGAATCAACAATATATGTATGCGTAAACGTTAAACTTTGTTTTGTTACGTATTCTTAATTTTTTAGAAACTCTCCACACGCCTATAAATATAACCAACGCGACACGCCAAAAAACAATATCTATTATTAGTTTACTATGGTAAGTATGCTGTAAACTTCGGAAGCTATAATTGTGATTGTTACAACGCTTGTCAATCGGAAAACTTCAGATATTTGACCAGGAGCATTTACAATGTTCGAACATTACAAATCATTAAACTTCAGTGGATTCTCATCGGACAATATTATTTTTACGAAAACATTACGTAACGTCACGGTAGAAATCTCGGCGTGTGTGGTTGGTGAATAAACGAAGGACAAAGCTAGCTAGCTCCCTGTTAAGCAAATTGTATCTACATCAACTCGTAATTAATTCGCTCATCATGAACCCTCCATAAGATTTCAAGGAAGTTCCAGACTACAAAGAAGACTCTATATTTCTTGTAAGTTTGTGAAACATTTGTTTATAAATCATTGTTTGTAATAACTGTTATTGTAAATTGTATTGTTGTGTGTATATTAAAACGTATTTGTGTTAAAAATGAAAACAGTGTATATCAATCTCGTTGGGAAATATCATAAACTGACTATATATCGGCTTTTACTTAACTGCTAAATTTGAAGTATCATTTACCTCGGTTTCAGACCGTTCGAAATTATAATACGTAATAATCCACTTAGGAATATACACCACAAATAAATGATTTAATTCTATGACATAGATATCAATTCACATGCAATTACATTTGTATATCACATTTCAATAATCATCATTGACATTCAATAAACATTTAGCAAAAATTAAATCTATTTTCAATGAGCTTGAAGTAACAATATGAATTTTAAGTACAATGACAAGGAATTAAAATCTTAATTGACATTCATTTAATACTTAATAGATTTTTGATAAGGATGTCCAATTGATACATTTTTATTTGGATAATTTAATAAATAATAAAAGATAATTTCAATGCTAACAGTGTTTATGTTTGTTTGTTTGAAGTTAAGCACAAAGCTTCACAATGGGCTATCTGTGCTCTACCCACAACGGGTATCGAAACCCGGTTTCTAGCGTTGTAAGTCCACAGACATATCGCCAATACTAACAGATGACTAAACTTTAATCTACTTATTCTAAATGAAATGGAATTAATTGTTGTAAAGAGTTGATTATCAATAATGATTAATTAAATGTGATATACATATCCAACAGTATACCAAGTAAATATCTAATTATGCCATGCAACTTATAACATAACCATTATTTTTATTAGTTTTGGAATATATTTGCACATTGTCAAGAATTATAACTTTCTTTGCAAGTAGTTCCATGGTAAGAAGATGAGAGAGATCTTGGTGACATTTTTGCTCGATGTGGTCTCATGAACAGCCTCCACCCACCCTTTCTATTATCGCTGGTGTTGAAGGAATGCAGAATATCTTCTCATACAATGGACGAGGTTTAGAAGAGATTACATTTTCTTTCAAACTTCTCCAAGGATTTGTTGTCCTAATAGTGATGGAAGCATTTCCAAAACTGAAAAACAAGATAAGGTTTTGTTGTAAGGTGGGTACTGTGTCACTGAAATTGTTGCCAGTGCTGAATGAATGCTTTACTGTTGATGGTGGGTGTCTTAACTTTGGTCATTTTATAATGCAAGAGTGCTGTTATTTATCCTTCAATTGATTCTAAGTCAAGAAGACGATCTGCTCCTTTCCAAATAGCATTATTAATATTATTTCTTAAGGCAGATTTCACTTCTGTCGATCCTAGATAACCATCTTCCAACCAAACAAAACCATAATTTGGATTCAGAAAATTAATAATGAGATAAATCACGTTACCATAAGACTGGCTGTTTTCATAAACAAAATCAGTGTATGAACGTACTTACAACTTTGCAGAGATTGTGTCAAAAATAAGACTGATACCTCATAATTTGATCTGGAGGCCAATTTTAAAATTCCGCCTCTGCTATGTACGTTTGTTGGTCTTATTTAATTTTCTTATCTTTTTCTTCTTGGTATTTTTTTAAGTTTCTGTTAATTTCTTCTTAGTCTTTTTTTTTTTAATTTTCTGTTTCTTCTTCGTTCTTATTCCTTATATAATTTTCTGTTTCTTCGTTCTTTTTTTTATTATTTTCTGGTCATTTCCTTCTCTACCTTCTTTTAATTGTTCTTTTATTTCTAGCAAAGTTTCGATCTTACTTGATAATCTTGATGCCATTTTGAAGTTGCAATTCAGCCAAAGTTCTGCTTTATTTTCACCAAAATTTTGTTGCATGTTCTATTGTTGGGCAGGTTCTTCTGGAGGATTTGGTAAAATAGTACCGAGTTTGCCGCCCAGTGGCACAGCGGTATATATGCGGACTTACAACGCTAAAAACCGGGTTTCGATACCCGTGGTGGGCAGAGCACAGATAGCCCATTGTGTAGCTTTATGCTTAACTTCAGAAAAGCCAAACAAATACCAAGTTCAGTCCATGTAATGATAACAAAATAATTCATTTCTTGAATGATGTTTGCTACAAGCTACGTTCATTCTGATACAAACTGTAGACCTAAGTTCAAAAGCAACGTTTCAATAGAAACTCCAATATGTATTCCCAGTGCTCGAATTGGGGAATAATTGAGAGGAACACTGTTCCACTTGTTAACAGAAAGAAAAACCAAAATATTGTTTGCCAAGTTCTTGATTGTGTGAACAATAAATCTGTGATTAAATTCAGGAGATCCCCTTGTTAACTTTTTGCAACTTGAATTACTGCTATGTGTGTACCCTTAACTTTCTTAACAATTTTTCAAGAGAATTTTTTTACAAATTTATTGATAACAAACATACTAACAAATGTATTGCATTGTGTAAATGAATGCTCCAGAGACTTATTGGTAATATTGTGAACTTATGACGCTAAAAATCGGGTTTCGATACCCATGGTAGACACAATACAGATAGCCCATTATGTAGTTTTGCGCTTAACAACACGCAAACAAAAGTGTAACTGAATAGACGCAATGTCATTCACTATTAACACTGAACTCATTCACTCACTGTTTCGCGGATTCTCGAATCTATATGTTATATTCGCGTTTCTATATACTGCACGAAATTTTAGATTTTACGAGGGCCTTAACTTTTCATGTCCTTTCTACATATTGTGTCACGTTTCATCTAAAAAATAGATATCTAAGTTAAAATATCAACTAGAAAATATAGAAAAAAAGATTATCTCAAAATACATGAAACAAATATTTATAAGAGATTAAAAAGCACCATCTAACGTCAAACAACTAAATTAACTGAATGATACTGTTAAAATTACAATATTTAACTTCAGGGATTTAGTAACATTGAAACAAACATTTCTGTAAAGTATGAGTATATGTTTTATAATAATATTAGACAGTAAAATATTATTAGTATAATATTTTAAAATATAGCTCTCCAACTTTACTTGTTACGCTTAACTTTTACATTGTTATTGTTATAAATTATAGTGTTACTTAGTTACGTTAGTATAGCTCTAATTAATATTCAGCAGCAGAGGTATTAGTATTAGAACAATAGAAATGTAACTTCAGTTGTAATTGTAACTGTAGTTAAGTCACACAAGTGTATTATTATTCATTCAAAGTTTAACACGTCATTACTACTAAAATACTAGTACTAGGTCTTACCTAGTACTACAGAACTGATAGTGATAAGTATTCTTATTACTATCAGCCCTACTAGTAGAGCTACACTGTTAAAGTCTTGCATATATATTACTAATATAATGTGTTAAAATTAACATTGCTAATATATTTATAGACATAATCTGATCTGATGTGTGAACACTGCCAAATTATTTCAAGTTCATTACTTATAAGTTGTAATTAGTCATTATGCTCAGGTTTTTTTCCAAGTCCTATTTCATTGAAATTACCATTAGAGAATGGCATGTCAATACTACTTTGTTTAATTTGAAATAATACTTCTAGTACTAGTAGTAATAAAATTGATTTGTTATCACTTTGTCTGGGCACTTTACTAGTTGTTTGAACATAAATCCAAAAATATTTTAATTTGTACTTTTTGGTGTTACAGTTAGTAATATAATGTTGACAGTTACCAGACAAATTTGGCTTATGATAGTGCAAGAACCAAGAAAATGCTATTCTAACATTAAAGTATAATGAATTAGACTGAGTTTGAAGCTTTTATTATTTGGGCATTTAGTTTTACCCACTTCTGAAGTAGGGGCATGTCCAAATGAAATAAGTAATACCTCAGAGTCTAATTGGAAAAGAGTTCCATATGGCACCCCCACCCAAAAATTGTAGAATTGCCTGGATAAAAAAGATTCTGAAAAGGGTTTATTTTAAGGGGTGTATTAGAAAAATTGGGGCATGGCTTTGACAAGGATTTGTGTGAATACATGTGGAGAACATTATATTCAGATAAAAGTAGCCTTTTTG
>NW_013665788.1:516614-517911 GCF_000517525.1 Limulus polyphemus | reverse complement strand
GAACTATTGATATAAAAATAGACCACGGTGCTAATGTAAATGAATCCACAGAAGCTGAATGAGGAAGTTTTGGCTAAAATTACTGTGAGTAATTTCATATATCTGTATTGATGATTCTCTTGTTTTGTTTATTTTGTGGTAGTCTACAGGAGACTGTTAGTACAACATAAATGAATAACTACAAAATGTTAAAATCCTATAACCCCAAGTGCTTTTGAAAGCGCTCGGGTTATAGGGTTTTTATCATTTTGTATCAAGACTTCTTGAACCTACATGTTTTTCTGACATCATGAATGAATAACTACATTCAGGGAGTTTAAATATTAGACTTTCTCTTTTGGATAAATTTGTAATTTTTTTCCCTAACCCTTCAATAAAGAGTTCCCAATAGATACATCTAATTTTTTATGCTAGAACATAAAACATCCTCATAAATTTCGTCCACCTTCAGGAATAGTTAGAAACACTAAACAGGTTATCTGAAATGCAGCAGCTAAGTAATAGAATATTAAATTTATCAAAAAGAGTAAAGAAAATGGATTAATATCAAAAATGCCCATAAAGAAACACCATTAATGAAATGTTTATTATAATAATACTGAATACATGTACAAAGATTTGAAGAGTACATAAAGGTTGCCGAGTATGATGAGCTTTCTGGCAGGTCAAGTTTGAACCAACAACTTTACAATATAAACTATTAATAGTGTAACTTTAAATAATAATAAAAAATGGAAAAACTAGGTAATAAAGTGCTAAACAAACTGATTTCTTCACAATACTGTACATCTTAATGTTACCTGGACTATAGTTTACATATAGCTTTAATTATGCATTGTTTCAAATTATTCAGTCAAGGACCAAACATCATATTTTGAATGCAAGATTGGTAATTATACCTTGAATCTTTCAACAATTATATGTTAAATTTTATATTCTATTTCCACAATTTGTGATACAAATAAGGGTAATAACACACAAAATACTGAAATAAGCAGCACATTACAACTTTGCAGTTTAATTATTTTAAGTAAAACATTAAAAAATGCAAAAGGGATTGTTAAGAAATAGCATGTAAGACTTAATTTCAATAATAATCATTATTATTAAAAAACAAGACCAGTGAACACCTTTCATGTGTTGGTTGCACATCTGGATATCAAACTTCAAAATGCAAAGTAAAAATAATCATTTTAACTCTGTTCCTGTAAGTTGTTACTCAAAAATATTTTAGAATTGATATTTTGTTATATTATTACATTTATTTTGCATAATTTGCAAACAAAAGTGAAAAAAA
>NW_013665788.1:493259-515683 GCF_000517525.1 Limulus polyphemus | reverse complement strand
TATTAATACATAAATATTACTTTGATGAATTTTTTTTAAAATTGAGTGGGGGTGCCATATGGAACTCTTACCTCTAATTGTTACTGTTAGACTAAAGACAAAATGCTAAAGAAAATTACAATGCAAATTCAATTTCTCTATGTTAAGTTTAAAATTTTTATTCCATAGCCTTCAAAACACTTTTGAAAATCCATTTCACTGCCATTACTAATATTTTTTTCTTGAATTATCCATCAAGATAGATTATGATAATGTACCTTGCAGTACACTAGCAGTTCACAAAACATACTAATGAACTGTATAAAGTCTCAAGGGTATTACATAGTCCAAAGGATAGGAAAACAAACTGGTAAGGTTCATCATTTATTGTAAAGGCTTTCTTTTCTCAGCCTTTTACATATTCATGTCCACTCTTCAGGCCCAAAATGATAAATCATGTGGAATTGGACAGAACATGAACATATGTAGTATTTTCAAATGCACTGATTAACTTTACTAAAAACAGTAACCAGAGGTAACAGAAGGAAAGGCAGAAAATGTTATGTGAAATTAAAAATGAATTTCAGACTGTAGTCTGAGTTTCAAAATAAAAAACAGAATGTAAAGCAAAATGAAAATAAATCTTTATAAAATACAGTAAAAACAAATTTGACAAGTGTTCTATACTTATGGACAGCAAAGAGATTTTAATCAGAAAACAGACCTGGCCAAGATATGACAGGGTACTCTGAAAATTTTGAAAAATCTAAGTAAAACAGAGAGAAAGCTTGACTATAAATAATACATTGGTGTCATCTCTTCCAGAGCATGTTGAATACTTGCATTATTGGTCATTCCATTAAAGGCTCCTAGGTATACCTTCCAAGTTTAATAAAGCCTGACCTATAGCCATAATGCTAAAGATAGAATTTTACAGCAACTTCTTCTATGGTAAGGGTTTAAGTGATATTAATGGAGAAATGACCCATAACACTGAGTAACCAAGGCATTCACAAGTTTAGTTGCATTGCAGAATTAATATCTGTAGTTAAACTTACAGTATGCATACCTGTATGCTTATATCTGTAAAAATTTTAAGTATACAAAAAATGTTCATTTATCAAAGCAAAAGGAAAAGAAACACTCGGGATGGTTTGCAAACTGTGAAGGTTTCATCGGTTTTGTAGAATCTAGGTATTTCTTCTACTTAGTATCATTTAACTTCTAGATTTCCATGCAGTAGTGAGCACTTTACAAACACAAAAGGAGTTGCCTTTTATGTCAGTTGACATACATGAATTTTACTTGCCTGAAGTCATTTTGTCCACTATTCAAAAAATAGGCCGAAAATATTTTTACTGTGGTGCTCAACACGTCCTGCATAATGTAGATGAGGAAACACTTCATTTAAATGCTTCATTATCCTGAGAGTAAAAAGTATACTTTTTATTCTAATCTGCTTGTAAAACAGCTTCATGCATCTTATATTTTAGATCAACACCATATTTTTCAAACACATATTGCAAAAACATTTTCATAAAATAATGATAAGTTATAATCTATATTTGGTGCTGTTTTATATTTTCTGATTTCAAGTATGCATACAGTTATTTTTGTACTTAGGTTAAGCCTATTTCAAGCTAAAGAATGTTTTTATTTAGTTTATTCCTAATTTGTAGTGTAAATTCTTTCCTTGTACTGTGTCAGAAAAAAAAAACATAGCTTGAGTTTCTGGCTGTGTTACTAATTATTAATTGTAAAATTTCAAAACTTCTGTACAATTGCTTACTTTGTGGTAGTATTAAACATATATTTGTTCTTATTGAATAACATGTAGAATGCTATAACTAGTTGATGACTACAGTTTTGAACTATAGTAGCTTTCATATGCAATACAACCAAATGTTCCTGAAGAATGTGTTATTTGGAGCACATTTTAACTTGCATGAATTTCTATGCAGTATATATATATCTATATATTTGAGGAGTGAGGTTACATGTACAGTTTGTATTGATAGTAAGTTAGAGCTGAGCATGTTAAACAGAGTTTGAATATTTTTCTCAGGTTAGCAAAAATAAAGTGAAGAACCACAGTTATTTATACTAAATCAGTATAAAGAACATATAAAAGTACATTTGTGAATATGTTCATATACATATTGAAAAGTTAGGAGATGGCTTGATGACATAAGCTTGTAAAAATATTATACTTTTGGAATAAAGTTTCTTTCACTACCAATTCAAACCATCTCCTAACCTTCTTTTCCAAAAAGTAGGTTCCTGGTCATCAAATGTATATCTATTATGCTGTGTCTTATAAAATGTTACTTTGTACAGTATGTTTTATGCTGTGTTGTGTGGTCATAAGTTTCGAGCATTGTAAATTTTTTTCAGGCTATCACATGAAGAAAAAGTTGAATCTATCTTCTTATTGTGGATTTACTGTTTTTGGAACAGGCTCGTGTATAGAAAGTCTGTGATCTATAACTATTGATATAAAAATAGACCACGGTGCTAATGTAAATGAATCCACAGAAGCTGAATGAGGAAGTTTTGGCTAAAATTACTGTGAGTAATTTCATATATCTGTATCGATGATTCTCTTGTTTTGTTTATTTTGTGGTAGTCTACAGGAGACTGTTAGTACAACATAAATGAATAACTACAAAATGTTAAAATCCTATAACCCCAAGTGCTTTTGAAAGCGCTCGGGTTATAGGGTTTTTATCATTTTGTATCAAGACTTCTTGAACCTAAATGTTTTACTGACATCATGAATGAATAACTACATTCAAGGAGTTTAAATATTATACTTTCTCTTTTGGATAAATTTGTAATTGTTTTCCCTAACCCTTCAATAAAAAGAGTTCCCAATAGATACATCTATTATTTCAGGTGTTGGTTGCACATCTGGATATAAAATTTCAAAATGCAAAGTAAAAATAATCATTTTAACTCTGTTCCTGTAAGTTGTTACTCAAAAATATTTTAGAATTGATATTTTGTAATATTATAACATTTATTTTGCATAATTTGCAAACAAAAGTGAAAAAAAAAAATTTAAACATACATTTCTGCATAGCTCTGAGTTATCTGACCTGTAAACAACACACTTATTGATTTTTTGTTAGAATTTTTTTGCACATCCCAAAGCATAGGTTTATATATTTGTTAAGAAATTATCATTCCTTGAGAATGTAATTATATTGTTTTGATATAAAGAATGGATGTTAATAAATATGAAAAACATTAATGAGTGTAAACTATAAAAGTTTGAAGATGCGATATATCTTAATTCATAGCTGACTGCTACATGTTTGTGAGGATATAACTACATGTTTTACTTTAACTGGAATATTCATGAGAGATATTTTGAATTGTATAGCTGTTTTCAAGTAAAGAACTAAATTTTATTTTTTATTTCATGTATATCTCTTGATTTTTGCATATGTGAAATAAAAAGACTTATTATATGTTGTGACTTTTAGGATGCTGTTTCAAACTTGTACAACTTTCGAGATCATTACTTTGATAATCACCCTGTAAACGAAGCCACTGCTAAAATTACAGATATTAGTAAAGAACTTGAGAAAACCTTACAGTTGCTAGATGAACATAAAGGTAAGTTGTTTTCCAGATTTTATTGCCATTAAAGGATGTGTGTCAGTGTACATGCACTGCCAGATATTATAGTTTGTGTGACAAGTTATATCTTCACATTTTTCCCAAAAAGGTAGCCAATAATGTATATGGACCTATATGCTAATAAGAGTATATTTTTTGTGATCATTACATTTGAAATAGTTACAGAAAAAAGCATTATTAAGATATATTTTCATATATATTGGCTCAAATGTACATCATGACACGTGGATAATAAGGGGCCATTTAGTCCATCAAGGTATTCTCTACATGCCCACCCTTGAATCAAAAGTAAAATCCTAAACCCACCCATTATATTTCATGAAATTATTGATTCCCACATCTATAATCTTGTCAGAAAAATAAAGCAGCCTATTCTGAGCCTAGCCTGTATTTTCCAAGTCTTAAACTTGTCTTCAGAAAATATAAAGATAAGGTAAATGCTTTTATCCTATTGGTCCTGTATAAATACCTGTTACACTTCTTTTCTCATCATATATATTAGTAGCTGAATTACTTGTTCCCTGCACGGGTGTCCCAAGTACTTAAAATAGATATTAAAGACACAAAGAAATTTCTTTTAAGAACATTTATTTAAAAAAAATTCAATTTTCTTAACATTTTAATTTTTATCAAGCGCTTTGATTTTCAAAACAAAAATAACACAATCTAAGTTAAAGCTTCTTGATATACCACATTGAGAATCATAGTGATGAGCTGCAAAATGTAATCCTTGCCTTCTTCTCTCTCTTTCCCTTCTTTTCTTCTATCTCTTTCCCCTTCAGTTTCTCTCAAACTTCTTGCTACAGCTGACTTCCTCGTTCCTTCAAGTCTTTCATTTCTTAATTCATCTGATTCTTGTGCATGTATTTCAGTTCTTCTAACTCTTCAGTTTCAAACCTTACTTCTCTTTCTTCCTGTGATTTATTTCTCCTCCTATCTGCTTTTTTAACTCTTACAGCTTTTGGCCTTGCTTCTCTTTCATCAGTTGGTTCATTATTTCCTTTTTTTTTTGCAGCCTTAGGAACTATTTTTTGAAAGAGATTTTGATGTGGCTTTTCTTAGTATTTTAAAGGTTAAGCATACATATCACTTTTCTCCATTAGGGTTAATATTCAATTGAGAGCATAAGGCCATTTACATTCAGTTTTATACCAAGGGAAATGATCAGTTCTTTATATCAGCTCCCTGCACAGTTTCCTACTAGAGAAGTGATCAGTATAATTAAGTACAGAGCATCAGTTCATCAACTACCCTTGTTTAAAACAAATAATGAGTACTTTTTCAATGTACCAGAATCATTACAGTTACATTTTTAAAAATAACACAACAGTAGTACACTGCATTCTATTTCTAATGAAAGTTTTTAATGGCCAAAGTCTCTTTGATTCCTAAAACAAGGTCCTTTTCAACAGTTCAATAATTTTAAACTTCATGATTTTTAACAGAATATCACTAAAATTTAGAGCATGCTAAACACTCACTGACAACTCCATGCACTTTGCCAAATGCTAACTACTCCAAGACTGTGGCAAAATTCCATCAACCAGTCTTTTTAAAACCCAGAGCATTGGTACATGTAGGTAAAGTTCAAGCAGTTCACCTTATCCATTCTGTGTTTAGACACAAAATAGTTCCTTATTCTAATGACAGGTTTAACTTAAACTTTAAAATTTAAAAATCACTTGAGGTTGTACTTTCTGATAAACACTGCACAATAAAGTATTGAGTCTTGTTTGTTTTTTCAAGGCATATTTACCAGTAAATCATAGTATTATATGAAGGGTCTTTTTTGGTATATTATACACCTCCACTTTAGGGGTGGAAGCTCTATGGATGTGCTCCTTGATCATGATTATATTTTAAACATAAACCTGATAACACTATAGTAAAGCGAGCCACACATTCAGCCTCACAGTGAAAAAGATAGATGTATTTGATTATTAGCAAAATTAACCTAGAAAAGTTGTTATGTCACAATAAAGTTTTATGAGCTTCGAAGATTTCTTTTACAGTAGAATTTCCCACCATTTAGAGAAAAGGAACAGACTGTATTACAAAATGATTTTAAAATACAGAAATAGTTCACATGTTGGAAGTTGTTTGGCACAATCAAATGAGCATTTTTTTTTTGTGGAAACCTTGTAGGAATTTTGATCCTTTCATGTTTATTCTAAGAACCATAGGAGTCATCATGCCAAGTTTGGTGGAGATTAGTCAAATAGTGCTCGAGGAATTAGTAGACAAACATACGATATATTTTGCTTTTATATATATAGAAGATGGTAGATGTTCATTTGAAATAAATTTTAGCTTCATGTAACCTGCCTAGCACTTCAATTTTACTGTGTTGTCACTAATCATCTGCATTATTTTTATTACCAGAACTCCTGTTTTGGTCAGATATATTTAATACATACTTGTATGGTGCTGGAAGGGGAAAGATGTATGTTGGTGAATGTGGAGGTGTATGGGTACTATTGAATAGTACAATATGAACACAGCATCAAACATTTCTTGACCCCAAATGACATAGGAATTCATATATTTGGTGACCATGTGATGTGTCATAGAAGATTCATTGGGATTGACCTTTGATGCCGCTTAAGTGGTTGGAGTATGATCAGTTGCACATTGTCAGGTCAGGACATAACTGCTAGTGTCACCTTGAATATAGAGCTTGACATACCTTCATTTTGCCATTTCATTTCCATGTATTTTGCATCTTAGTAGTTTCTGGAGACCAAATCATCCATGAAGCATCAATTGTAATGCTTGCAACAAACCAACCTTCACATGCACAACATTCATCACAAGTATCATTACTCCACAATGTTGTCTTCCATATCAGAGTCATGTCACTACCTGCTATGTTAAAATGTAACTTTGGATAATACTGTCATTAACGTAGCATGTACAACATGACTGCCATTTTTCATGACAAATAACATGTTAAAGGTTACTTATAGCTGGTGAAACAACTTTTTCATTCCAATTTATTGTTTTGTGATGCATTGGAGCATATTAAAGATACTCATCCTCTTCATCACCTTTTCAGATATAATGTTCAGATAATAGAAAATAATAATAAATAAATAATCTCATCATTTCATTAATCTTTTCAAAAGCTTTTAGGCATGCCAAGCAATCAGGTTTGTCATACATGAAATAACATGAAAATTCAATTCAAAAGTTATTGTGAATTGCATATTCAAATCATTTCAGATTTATATATAAAACATTTTCATTTGTTTGTTGGTGTGGTGTACAGCCTTTGTTTTTTGGGTTGTTGTTTTTTTGTCTTGTAATACTTTAACAAGTAACCAGATTATGTCAAACCATGGAACTTTTACAGAAACTATTTTTGTTCTATAATGTATTTCTAATGCACAATTTTCAGTGATCAATGAGAATGCACATTTTCTTGATCTCCAACAGTGCTGAAATCATTTTAACCAATCATACTATAGAATGCTCTGTCTGTTTTACCTGATATCTTATATTTTCCAGTCAGTAATTCAAGGTGTGGCCACTAATTTAAAATCAATCTAGTGTTTTTCAACAAAGAAACAAACTTATAGGTGGGATTTTCACAGGAATAAGATATTCAATTTTTTATATTTTCTTTTTATTTCCATTTTATTATCGAATCAAACTTCTTAAATTTTATTATAATTCATCTAAATTGGAAAAAACAAATTTTTAAGTAATAAAGAATCTGTAAGTGGGAAAAAATAGGCACTAGTAGGTGTTATTAACTAGGCTGTTAGGAATGAGTGTAAACTGTTTCATTCTCTCTTTAACTCTCATAATTTGGTATAAATAATATTCTCATCAGATTATGTAGGGTATCTTCTTAAACTAGTGTAAGATACTTGATTAAAACTACACAAATGACTTAGTAAAACATTACTCTGATATGAGTAGTTTAACTTTCAAACATACAGGTTCTTTGAAAAGTTTAAACTGCAATTTGATGTAGTTCACAATAAAATATGAAACCGAGGAATTAATTTTTATTATCTGGCTAATGATACTTTCTAGTTAAGAAAAAAGTCAACTGATCTAATTTGCTCTACGATTTGAAATAACAGTTTATTTGCTGTAGGAATGACAATGTTTTCCATAGTTCATAGTGAGTATTTTTGTGAGAACAGTTACCAGGATCATTTGTAAGTTTGTTATTTAGGCATGAAAAACTAAGGAGAAAAATTCAGAAATATTTACTTTCATATACCTGAAAAAATATTTTAAACAAGAAAATAACTTGTTCTGCAACATTATATAATAGTTTGTTGTCATTTCCATTTTTGTACAATATGAGGTGGTCATGTTTAAATTGATAATCAATGCAAAGGTTTTGAAATGAAAAACCAACTATAAAATGAAATTACCAAAAATTAAAAAAAAATAAGTTAAACTGGAATTGTATAAAGAGAACAGACATCATTTTCTATAAAAGAGAAAAAAATGGAACAAACTAAATGTGGTTACTTAAGTATAGTCTTTGAGAGTTACATTCTGTATGTATATCTCATAAATTACTTTTGTGCCAGTGCCTTTCCGAATACTGCAATCATTCAACTTCTACAGCCTATGTAGCTTGTGTCTCTTAGTTCTGTGTGCCTGAAGGAAGTACTTGCACTGTTTGATGCAAGAGAGTAGTAAAGGCATTTAACATATGCAAGTTATTTACTTGTTATTCTTAAACTTTCTGGACTTCAATTTATAAAATGTGAGCAAACTAATTTTCACTGGATGAAAAAGATCCCTAGGCTTACATTGGCAAACCAACACTTATAAACACACATACACACACAAGTTTGAATATTTAATGTTTTTGTGTTTTCTGGCCCTTTCCATATTCATATATGTACTCTAAGAATTGTTTTGTATAACGATAGAATGGAAAGTTTGGTTTTCATATGTATCTAAAAATGTTTTGGTAAAATATTATACTTGTTGAGCATAAAAATCAGCCTAAATAAATTTTATGCAACCTCATACATATGTAAAGCTGGCTAATACTTAAACTGAAATAGATATTTTTAGTAAATGTATTTCTTGAAATTTTTGTGTAAAATAATAATTCCTGAATAATATATGTGGAATATGATGATAAAATAATAAATACAGAACATAATTAATGCAGAATCATGTACTGAAAATGTTTTGTCCCAGCAGTAATACAGGATACTTAAACTACAGCACATGAACAAACTAAAAAAGTCCCGTATTTTGTTATTTATTTTCATATGATCAATACAAAAAGCACAGGAAAAAGATTTGATTACTGAACATGTTTATTTTTTGTTTTGCTCTCTTCTCATTTAGAAGAATGTGAAAAGCTAGATAGAGCAAAATATTTAATGCTAAAAGGAAGAGCCTTGAATATCACTTCTGACTACTCTCCTGAAGCCTTTGAAGTCCTTTCTCGGGCAGTCAAATTCAATCCTAAATTGGTTGAAGCGTGGAATGAACTTGGAGAATGTTTGTGGAAAAAAGGAGATGTTCAAGGCGCACGCAATTGTTTTGAAAGAGCCTTAAAACAGGTAAGTTTGTCGACTATGGAGAAACACTAACCTTTCAGAAATATGTTACATAATTTCATCTGTATTATACAGTATTATGATCTTATATGAATTGTTTTACACTACTGCAGTGGACAGGCTACAGCCTCTCCACTCAACACCCAGGCTAACCCAGTAAAAATCTGCTCGATGATTTGCAAATCATAAAATATTATAAGAAGTGCTTTTTTTTCACTCCTTGTAACATGTCTCCAAAAATTTGTACACCTCTTGCCCATCCATCACAACTCCAGGCCAACTGTTGGGCCCTTCATTTCTGCTTTAAAATTACAGCTCTTTACTATTGTTGCTTTTACTTTTCCAAACAACTCAAATAAGAGCTTATGACTTCCTGGTGTACAGTACAGTGCTGCTGAGAAGTAACTATCGATATATATGTGTTGTGCTGTGATGCTATGAGAATATGTACGGCAAAAAATGTGAAACATCAGAATTTTAAATATGTTTCACTTCAAATAACCATTAGAAACGATAGTAGTTTCACCTTAATACAAAAGAGCCTGTGCAACAGTTAAGGATAATAGTGTGTTAGCATTTTTATGCTGAATGACCAAAATTAATATTTCAAAGACTTATGGCCATTTAAACAATACAAAATAGGTTAAAGTCAAATAATGAGATTTGTGAAGTTATCCTCCCACCCCAAAAAAGTCTCTTAAGATACAGAGAAAAATAATTATGAAATATTTTCTGAGTGTATAAGAAGTGTATTAATCAGCTCTAGTGATTTTAAAATTTTAGAAGCTATGGTAAAACAAATGTATATTTTCTAATCTAGGTATTATGCAACAGTATTTGAAAGCTCTTTAAATTTCTCTTTTTTTTTTCTTTTAAGAGTCAGCCACTAAATATTTTGTGTAATATATATGTCACTAGTTCGATAAAAATGTCTGCTCAAGCAATCCAACTTAACATCATTTACAGTATGTACTTGATGGTTAGTTATGTCTGATAACATGCATAGTTCTTTCAAAAGTATTTCATTATATGTTAAATTATTAAGATGGAACTTAAGTAATTCTAAAAAGCTATGGTGAAAAAAATATTCGCTGTTTAATTGTTTTTCTATGTGCATTAAGTCAAATGGTCCAAGTGTTGGCCCAGTGGTTAGCTGTTCAAACTGTAGATCTGAGGTTTTATGGTTCTTGCTCCATTAGTACCAAAAATAATTGTGCTATACACTTTGAAACCTTGGGTCATTATATAGAGTGAATTGTGCCACACACTTTGAAGCCGTGGGTCATTATAAAGAGTGAATTGTGCCACACACTTTGAAGCCGTGGATCATTATAAAGAGTGACTATCAAATTCTACTATTTGATTAGGGTAGCCCACGAGGAGTTGGTAGTGAGTGGTGTTGAACAGCTGTCTTCCCTCTAGTTTATTACTTCAAAAGTATGAAAGGCTAATGCAAATGGCCCTTGAGTAGCTTTGCAAGAAAATCAACAAACAACAACAACTAAGTAAAATAATCTATCAGTGAAATATTTTTATGATGGAATTAAAAGTAACATTTGTCTGTATGTGTATTTATTAGTAACAAGTGTGTTTTTAGTGAATTTAATGAAGATTTTATCTTATTAGATTCTTTAGTAGAATTTTTGATGACTGGAACATTTCAAAAAATAAAGTGAACCCCATTAAATTAGTAGCTTGGAAAGGAGAACGAGGCACTCAACATATATATATATACACAGTTAAAAAAATTGGGAAAAAATTAAGTTAACTTTACATTCTAAATTCTTAATGGGTTAATAATTTAAACAAGACTTATTCTGTTTCCTTCTTTGTAAAATGCATTTGAAAACTTCATGGTCATAAAAAATCAGAAAGAATTATATACAGACTATAATCAAAGCCTTGCAGAAATCAAGACAACCTGATAGTATAGGCTGACTACTTGGTAAATGAAAGTTACATCAACAAGTGCAAGGAATGTGAAAGGACTTACTTCAGTAAAGCTATTGAACCTTACATCTTGGGGAAATAGTGCTGAAGTTACTCTCGATAGTGTAGAGGTGAGATTTTGGCAGCCATAGATTGTCAGAACTTTTGTTGTTGATGTTATTTTGGACCCAGTTTATATTTGATGGATGACAAAGATAAACTCACCATGCATGTATTTTGAATAATGTGCTATTTTATAGATGGCTTTGCTACCACACCTGTACATATTAATCTAGTTAACACCATAACGGTCACTGTTCATGAAAATTGATATCTATAGTGCCTGGACCACTGCTATGTCTGTCATGTCCCAGCCAGCCTGTTGAGCCATGGTAATGACACTTGATGTAGCAGATGTAGTGTTGGTTAACATATTATAACATATTCTGTTTTACTTTCACTCATAAGTTTGTAGGATACCAGAAACAGTAGGTCGGCTGGGAAAGTTGTGATGAGGAAATGTTCCTCAGAATTCCATCCAGAAATTCATCTGTGATATGCAGAAACATTGGTGCTCATTGTGGGTAGTAAGATAGACATCTAATACATTTTGTAAGCTTTATTTTCATATGGGTAAACCATGATGTTGCAGCTGACACTTCAGAACTAGAAGATTTGACACGACAAAAAAGGGCTGTTGTGTAGTAGTTCTATGTTCACAGCTCGATGTGTTGTGAATTTATTGTAAGAAGACAAAAATATGTAATTTCATTAATTTTTCATAAGGCATTATTTAATTTAGCTACTTTGTTTTCATAAAATATATTGCAATTTATACTATATTTTAATATTTTAGAAAACATGTTTCAAATCGTGATGTTTTTATATCTATAGGGTCGTTATAAAAGTTTCATTATAATAAAAAAAAGAAATAGAAGAAATTAAGTTAATTACTAATTCTGATAACTTGGTATGTTCATCGTGTATTTTGTTTTCATGTACAGTTAGGGGTCATTGTAAACTTTTGTTTCTATGTTTAATTAAAAACAAAATTGAATAAATTAAACTATAATTAATGAATACATGTGTGTCAGATCAGGTGTTATGTGTGTACTGTATACTTGTCTAAATAGGTTAATTTCATTTTATATCTCTTCCAACATATTGTAATTCACAGAAATTTCTGAGTAAAAAATTACATTAATTATGAATATAGAGAAGCGTTTTTTGATAGATATCTGTGATTAGTTTGTACACCTGATTATTTGAAGAAGTATACTTACATGTTGCTAAAATGGTTTAGTAATCCCCCTACCTCAATATTAGAGAGCAATCTCAGTGAGATGCCAACATATTCCACTGGCGAACACTCATTCAAAATTCATATATTGTTTACTCACCCTTGAATCGTTTCTTTTGATTTGTCTTTTTATTGATATATACTACTCTTATGTTGTTGTTGTTGTTTTTTCTGACAAGTTATATGCATCAAGGATATGCTGCTGACTCAAAGGTCTGACTGCGAGTGTGTAGCATAACAGGGTTGAGAACCACTTTGTTATTAGTGTGCATATGTACTTGTATGCATGTATTTCAACAAGTTCTTATGTTTTTTAGTCATTTATTTTCTTTTCAGTGCCTAAATAAAACATCTCTCAGAAACATATCAATGGTACTCCGTCAAATTAGCCAGGAACCCAAAGAAAAAATACGAAATATTCATGAAAGTGTTGAAAAAGCTAAGGAAGCAGTTCAGATGGACTTAGAGGATGGACTTTCATGGTGTAAATATATTCCTCTTTTGGGTTATATGAGTTGTAGTTATTTTAATGCCTCAATCTTTTGCTCTTTGACTTATGTTATATAATTTTTTAGATAAATAACAAACCTTTGAAAAATGTATTTTAAACTCGTGCTATTGTATAAGTTTGTAAAAGAAAAAGAGAATAGGCTTTCATGATGTTTAAACAGAAGTCACATGTGATAGAAGGCACTCAATAATGGTAGAGATATCCTTTATATATATATTTGTTTGGTTCGTGTATCTTTGTCAAGAATGCTCCTATAGTTTTTGTGGACTTCCTGTTTTTGTAATTCATTTTATGGTTGAGCTTTAGTATGTGTAAGGAATCTTGTTTTTCAATTTCTACCTATTTCACCAAGTTATACAGATCCATAATTTTCATGGCTAATTTCATAGATAGATCCATTTGTGTAGTCTTCATTGTTGTAAGGTTTGTTTAGTAAATCCTTTGTTTTTAATTCAGGTTTTTGTATTAATTTTATCTCAAGATTTAGGTTGTGATTTTTCGTGAGTTATTACATTTTCTTATAACCTGTTCTCCTCTTTTTCCTATGACTTGGCTATTTCATATTTATTCTTTATTATCTTGTGTATATAGTATGTTGTTGTTGGTGAAAGTTATTTTATGTCTTACATCTTTCTGTAAAACTATTGAAACTGTTAAAGAAAGTTTAAGTATAATTTATTTCATCTTCTGTCTCCTTAGTTGAATAAAGTAATGTTGTATAAGCCTTTTAACATACCTAATTTGATTAATTTGTGCTGGTCGTCAATTGATGTATTTCTTATTGTGTGTGTGGTCTTTCTATGTATTTTTATGTTGTATGTGTTATGAGGTCATATAATATTTATATTGAAGATGTATATTATTGCTTCTTTCTTCTTCTTTTTCAATTATGAATTTTATGTTAGGATGGATGGAGTCAATGCTCTTATAACAGTAGTTCCGATACGATCTTACCTCATATAAAGCTATCTCAATCTTCTTTCTGCTCTCTAAGCATTGCTGAAAACATTTTCATGCTCATCGTACCAGTCTATATACTCCACCAATTTTGCACCACAATTGAACATGTACATAGCATGTGACAATTATCCACCAATAGTATTGCACCACATATATTAGCACAACTAGCTCCCTCTGCTATTCCCACTCAATCCTCACTTTCTCAATTGACACAGCATTGTTTAGACGTGTGTTTTTTTGCATATGGCTCCCATTTATGATTGTGCTTCTTTGCCAATTGAGATCTTTTTGTCTTAACAGTTTTATTTTAATGTTGCATTCAATTGTTTCAACACTTTTTTTTTATATTTTTACCAGTTAAAATTGGATCCCACTCTTGCCTCAAGTCCACACTATTTACTGATTGCACTATAACGCTCACTTAGAGATGAGGTTTTCCACAAGACCACTGGTACCATACCCAGTGATGTATACATATATTTCTAGATATCAGTAAGTATTACTTGATGGTGGACCATCACTCATAGACTTCATGAGTAAAGCAGAAGGGGATTTCTGCCCATCCTTGCCAACCCTTTGATTCAATAAATTGGGGTCGGTCTGCTTTTCAAAATAGGGACTCGTGGACACGCATTGCACTTTCTCCGGTGTGACGTTCTCAGGACTTCCCACCATGTTTACTTCTCCCTTTTTTCTTCCAGCGGAACAATGGAGTCCTTACCACTTTCCAGTTCCCAGTCGCTTGGGTGGTGAACCATGGAGGCTTTCTCCTGAGTGCATTGGTTAATTTTAAATTTACCATACATACCCATGATTTTTCACTCAGTGAGAAGAGGGCAAAGCTGGTTTCCCTCCTTCCATTTCCACTGGATGCTTTTTCCCAGGTGGAAAGCTTTTGGTTGGAGCAGGACCAGCCTATATGAAATCCTCCTCATAATACCAGGGTTGGAATGACACCTCCCTGTTCCTACAGTTGTGTGCAGTAGAGCTCCCTCTTTTCATTAATTCTGGTTGCAGGAGGTTCTTTCCCTGCTATTATGGTTGATTTTGGGGGACTTTGTCTGCCTTGCATTACCAGCAACAGGACATATGTACACTGTTCTTACAGTTGAGTGAATATTCCATGTCCTTCTCATAATTCTCGATGTAGGATGTCTCTTCCCAGCATTTATGGTTGGGCGAGTTATGATTTCTGCTCATAATACCAGTTACAGATATTGCCCTGTTCTTAAGGTTGAGTTGAGGGAATGGCACAACCCCTTAATACCAGGTTCAGCTAACTTCCTCATTTATAATTCCAGTTGCTTGATGTATGACACTGTTTACTTATGGTTTGGGTTAATGAGTATATATAACACGGTCCACATGCCTTAGCCATTATGTTTATGTTACACTACATTTATTTTTATCTGTTTTGATCCTCAACCTCCTAATGCTGAGGACCAGTTATGGAACTTCGTTTGTCTGGTTGAGGTTGATTATCTACCTAGTTCATTCAGTTTATATTTTACTATGGATTGCACCCCTTCGATTAAATTGCACTTGTGCACGTCCTTTTTTTTCCAGCCCATATCAGATTCATTTCCTGCTTCCATAATGAAGAGGAAGAGCATACCTGTTCCAGATGTAGTGTGGTACCCCATGTGTGGTTCAGTTTCATTTCGGAGCATACCTGTTCATTTCGGGCAGTCGCTATCAACTTGGTTTCAATGTTGAGCATCTACCCCAGCCATCCACTGTTGCATAATAGGATTCTAGCTTTGTGTGAGAAAAGTTAAGACCGTATTGGAAGTTAATATTTTCTTACACTGAAAATGTATTTCCAATAGATACTTACCTCCTCTCACACACTTTTTTTAGAGCCTGCCAATTCTCGAAAGTGAGGAATAGCAGAGGGAGCTAGCTGTGCCAAGATAGGTGGTGCAGTACTATTGGTAGAGAGTAGACATGTGCTATGTACATGTTCAATAGTGGCACCAAATTGGTGGGGTATAGGAACTGGTGCACTGAGCGTGAAATTTTTTTCAGCAATGCTTAGAGGCCTGAAAGAAGATCGAAGCAGCTTTGTGTGAGGGAGGTAAGTCCTTTGGGAAATACATTTTCAGTGTAAGAAAATGTTAACTTCTGTTTATGTTAGTTATTAAAAGTATGTAGTATATCTCTCACACATGTAGGGAAGGGAATAAAGCTGTTTGTATTGCTTTTGTTTCCATACAAATCATTAATAAATTTACTTGATTGGGTATTGGAGGACTTCCCACACTAAGTCCATTTTTTGGATGTAAAATTATCCTAATAATTCAAAACAGTTGAAAACTTCAAAAACATTCATATAATTCAAAAAATATTAAAATAACATGCCACTTTCTCATTCATATTGTAGTTGCCTTGATTTACAAATAGTTTTTATGTACTAAGGAAAGAACATAACTTCGTTTTCAGTAATTTTTAAATACCTCATATATGTGCTAGTGTTACTTAGTTGTTAACATTATTTAGTGTTTTGAAGTTGAGAAGTTAAAAAATGGTTGACTTTGTCTTTTAAAAGTTTAATTTCCACTACTGTAGTATATACATGTGTATGTGTAATTCTGACATTGCTTGTTCGTTTTGTATTAATCTGGTATCAAATCTGTTCATTTCCTGTTACTTGTTGATATTTGAAAAACAATAATGTTTGAAACGTAACTAACTTTTTAATGATATGTCTAATTTTACATTATTCTAATTTAATTTAATTTTTATTGAACTGCAGTTTTAATTGTTAAAAAATGTTTAACCTTGTAGATACATGTAAGTCAAAGTGCTCATATCACAATCTTTTAAGAAAGATATGTTCAAAATTTAATTAAACCACTTTATTATCATTGTATGTCAATAAACTTGGTATCAAAAAGTAGTTTATAGTTCAAATTTTAATATTATATAAATATTAATTTTTAATTTCAAAAGGAAATATTTAAATTTATTTTCAGTATTTACTTTTATGTATCACTTGACACTTCTTTGTACCAAATTGACCATTGGAAAATTTGTTTCAACCCGTATATTATTTTCTAAGTGTCCAAGATCTTGCACACATATACATTAGATGTCCCTGAGCTAACATAAAATTTTTTAACATTAAAGGACAGAAAGTGACCTTTTCGTCCATCTAGGTCATCCTATCCAATAAATTAAACTAAACCCTTACAAGAAAAAACTTCAAAGCAAGTCCTTATCATTCAAATGTTTATCAAGCTTTCCTTTAAAATCCCTTAAATGAACTGCATTCTTCACATCTGAAGGTAGCCCATTCCAGAGGTCAAACAACCTGTTAGAAAAATAGTATTTATTTTTCTTGCTTTGATGAGTTATGCTGTAGAATGAAACTTACATTCTATGACCCTCCTAGTACATGCTGTCTTAAAAAATAAGTGAATAATTCTATCTGACATTGGACCTGGCATGGCCCAGTGCTTATGGAGCTCGACTCTCAATCTGCGGGGCGTGGATTTGAATCCCCATTCCACCAAAAATGCTCGCCCTTTCAGCTGTGGGAGCATTATAATGTGATGGTCAATCCTACTATTCGTTGGTAAAAGAGTAGCCCAATAGTTGACGGTGGGTGGTGATGACTAGCTGCTGTTCCTCTAGTCTTACACTGCTAAATTAGGGATGGCTAGCGCAGATAGCCCTCGTGTAGCTTTGTGCAAAATTCAAAAAACAAACAATCTCTCTGACATTTATTATTAGATTATTTTTAACAAGAGATAGAAAATATATCAATTTACTGCTTTCCTTTATGAGGTTAGCACATTCACACAATTAGTTTTGAGTTATTCTGTGTCAATTTCATAGTTTGCTATTGCTGAGATTACCTCAACCAGGTAAGGAAACATAATTTAACATGTATATAGCTTAGTTAGAAAACCAGTTAAATTATAACAGTTTTAGGACATTGTTATTTTGTTGCATATTAATATTTTGTGTTTTAAATTGCATATTTGAAATAAATAAAAATTAAGTAAAGTACAAACAACTCCCCTAGAAAAAAAAAGTAAAGTTAACTTTCATTGAGATTTCAAGACTTTGAGAGAGAAAAGCATAAGACATACATGTAACTACTAAACTTGTTGTTGTTTTTCTACATTTATTGTTATAAAAGTATCTAAAGAGTGAAAATTAGAAACCTATTCGATTGGATGAGAAAAATTAGATGAAAAAAATTATATAAATATACTCAATAGCACAAACACATTTAATGAGCGTAACACATTGTAATTTCACTGAGCATACTGGTAACTTGATGATGTGTTGTGCAAATTAGAAACTGTCAAATTAAGAAAGATATTTTTAATCTTGAACTCGGATTACTCATAGTCTGAGCTCTGACTTCTTAAATTTACAGACTAATCTTTAGTAAAATTATTCTTTAAAAAACCTGATTTTTTTTGTGTTTACTAAAATTTTGTCAAATTTCATTAAGATACACTTGATACATCAAAAGTTACAGTATGATTAGTTTAATAGTTACATGGTGGTTACAAGATCTGTCAAAATGACCAAGACCATATAGAGAGGGTTAACTTAACTATTAAGTTGAAAAAAATTACAGTTCAGAGACCATAAGGCTATCATTTTCATTTAAGACTGTTATTTTCATTTTTGTTGCTTTGATATAAGCAAGGTTAGAAGCAATTTTATTTAGTCCATTAAGCTAATCCAAAGTAAAAATTAAAAACTGTTGTTGGTAATGTTTACTAAGATGAATTTAAAACAAATACATTTATGCCTGTGTATGTGTAAGTGTGTATAATTATGAACCTTTTATATTCAAGTTAAATTTGTTGACCAAACAGTAGCATTATTATAGCCATTTACAAATGTATAAAAGTGAATTTGTTTTAAAAGCCATTCTGTAAAGTTTTTAAATAATTAATGGAATCATTTATACAGAAATGAATGCATTTCATTTTGTTTAAACATCTGAATATTGTTATTTTGTTCTATTGTCTGTATGTTTGCATTTTTCTAACTAAAATGATGAAAGAATTATCTTCTCAGTCCTTTGCATTCTCTGATCTAATACATATTGAAAATCATTCTTTTTAAACATATGAATATTCTTGTTTTTCTGTTCTTTTCAAACTAGACTGAGATAAAATTATTTTGTCTTTGTTTGTTCTGATCCAAATACCATTGAAACCTTTTTCTTAACACAACTCCTGTCATTAAAAACAAAATATTAGAGTCTTGTGATACAAATCTGACTGTTAAATTGTTCTAACTGATCAAACATAAATTACTTAGTTCACAAAATATGCTAAAGTTCACATTTTTGGACAGGCCATTTACATTCATTATTTGTCAGATTTATGTAGATAACATTTATTGTTCAGTAAGTATCTAAAGAAAGCCTAAATACATGTTGTTATTTTTTGATACTTTACTCAGATGTAGTGGCTTATTTTGGAAAGACTATGATAAAGTTTATTCTATTTAACTTTCCATACCATGTGTACTAGACACCTTGATACTTCATTTAAGGTGTTTACATAATGCTAAAGGTATTCATGCAGTGTTGTATGAACACAACAATTAAATCATTCATTTAATATTTAAGAGTGCTGTCATAACACTGAAATGTTCATGTAATGCTAAAAGTAACTGTATTCACTTAATATTGAAAATGCTTGTATGCACTGAAAAAAATATGTAAGTAAAAGTATTCAGATAACATCAAATATGTCCACATAATACTTTAATGTACTCACTTAACACCAATATACTTTTAAACATGTTCATATAACTAATATGAAAGCATTTTTATTTCTAATGTATTGTGTTATTATTCCTTTTTCTTAGATATTCTGGGAAATGCTTACTTGAATTTATTTTTTGTGGCTGATCAAAGTCCAAAAATCTTAAAACAAAGTATGTCTGCTTATATTAGAGCTGTAAGTATTTTTTCTATTGCTTCCTGTTTTTGTTTTCCAAAGACATTAAATTGGATATTTTTTGAAAGTATGTTAGTAGTAATACTTGTGTTTGACAGTTTCAAACTTTATATCATGATGGTTCCTTTGAGACAGAACTTAAAGATGATAATACATGAACATAAAAATACTCTTGTGTATTTTAAGGATTAATTTTTAGTTAAATAGAACAAGATACTATGTTATCCCAGTTTTTGAGAGATAACAGTAATATTATCAAAGCTATCAATAAAAAAAAAACCTTTTAAAGTTGAATGTACTATACACTACACAAGAAAATGAATTGAAACTGTGTTTGAATGTTAATAAAGGAATATTTAATTCCAATAAGGTTATCTATTACATTGTTTCCATCAGAGAATTTTTACAAGTAAAAATCTAACAGATAATAAATTATTTGCACATTATAGTTCATCCTTTCAGTAATGCAATGAACTGAGAATGGTTTAATCATATAAAGAATAAAAAGTTATTTGCTCATTTTTAGGATATATTTTTTATAAACCATATTTATATAAACTTATAGATTACAATATCTAGAAGATTAAGTGGATTGTTTTATAAAATTAAATTATTTACAACTTTTATTGAAAGCAGTAAAAAATGTCCGCTCCTACTTAAAAATATTATCTTATAAAGATTTCCTATAGGTCATCATGTTACATATAACTGCATATTTAAGGTATAAGGCTCTTTCAGTATTAGGAGACTGAGTTTTCTGCCATTTATATATATATACAACCATAATACTATTGATTGTTCATAGATGAGTGATCCTGCTGCAAGATCAAACCCTGACCTGCACTATAATAGAGCAGTAGTAAGTGTTGTGACAGTTTTTCTATCTGACTTTTTATATATATATATATATTGTTTCCTCATATACAAACCTTACTGAATTTCATCCTCATGATATAAAAACGTTTTTGTATCAAGTCAAAAAGGAAATCCAACTGGTATAGAAAGTCTTTTAAAATTATCTTATTCACTTGTGTTAATAAATTTGTTAACATAAGTTCTGTACACTTTATATAATACACCAAGGTTAAACAAATACTTAGCTAGCATTTCCAGGATTGAGTATTATGACTGGAATTTATGAAGTAAACTGTTTCATGTTAGTTTTGAATCAGCTATTCTGAGAACAGTTTCTCCTGATCAGTTACTTTAGTTCTTTGCTTTGGATTTTTATTTTTAAGTGTGAGATTTTAATGTTAGTAAATTAATCATAGAAATATGTTTATGAGGGCTCTTCAAAGACTTACTATATATATAAAATATGTAGTAACAAGATAGCTTTTTTTTTATTCATGCTTTTGTAAATCTATGACATTTTTACGTTAAAATTCTTTAAAGTTTGTTTTAGCACAAAACTACACAATGTTGCTAGTCCATAAACTTACCACTCATCCACCTGGGATGAAATTTGATAAGCTAGTTTACATTTGTCTGTTCAATCACTAAATCAGAGGAGTTCTATTAGTAATATATAAATGTTGATGTAGGCTCAAGGTGTGATGGTTTTAATCTGCATGTATCTTATATATTTGTTGTTGTTGTTTTCTTATGCATTCTCTTTCTGACTGTTTTATGTCAACTCTCATCAGGCACAGGTAATTTTTTGTATGTACTTAATGATTGTTGCTGGATATTTCTTTTCTGCTAATTAGATTCCTTTTTAGTTTTCTTTAAAGTGAACTAACTAAAGAAACAATGCATTATGATCACTTATTTTTTTTTTATAAAACCTATCTTATTTGGCAGTCAACAATGTTTCCAAGAAAATTGGGTTACTGTGCTCAAGATTTTTTTGTGTTACTTATTTCTACATTATTGATTAATAATTTACAGGGTTTAAAATATGATGAGGCTTACAAAGAAGCATTGGAAAGTTTTGAAAAGGCTGCTTCATTAGATCCACTGTGGCCAGAGCCTGTAAAAACTATAGAGAAAATTGAGAAGTTCTTACAACAAACTCAGCAGATGGTCTATAATAAGGTAATGTTTATGTTTAATTAATTTTGTGTTAAGATTAAATATCTAATCCAGGGAAAACAAGCGAGACTAACATGGCCTGTTCACAAAAATATTAAAGAAAGAATTGTATAGAAGCAGCAACAGTCCCTAACAACTTCCAGGCCACAATATCTCATTTCATCATAAAATAATAAATTTCTTCTCTTTTTTTTTCTGTCTATTAAATAATCCTTCAAATTCATTTAGCTAGTTAATTTCATTATTTAATTGTTAACATATACAAGTACAAGTTTTATAAGTTTAGATTTTAGTTAAAGATTCCTTTATAAAAATATGTTTAAGTTTTGTGTTTACAACTTTTCTCAACCCATTAAACACAAAAATGAGTTAAGTAAACAAAAGGATGTGTAGATAATTATGAATGGTTTAAATAAAAGCTGATTTTCCATCGGTGAAATCGACCATTTCTTTATAACATAGGAATTACAGACAACATACTGATGTGTTGTTCATTATAATTAGCTGTTTAGTTCTGTTGTTATAAATGTAATCAGCAGTTTAGTTCTCTTGTTATAAATGTAATCAGCAGTTTAGTTCTC
>NW_013665788.1:487574-492320 GCF_000517525.1 Limulus polyphemus | reverse complement strand
TGTTTAGTTCTGTTATGAATGTAATCAGCTGTTTAGTTCTGTTGTTATAAATATAATCAGCAGTTTAGTTCTGTTATGAATGTAATCAGCTGTTTAGTTCTGTTGTTATAAATATAATCAGCAGTTTAGTTCTGTTGTTATAAACGTAATCAGCTGTTTAGTTCTCCTTATAAATATAATCAGCAGTTTAGTTCTGTTATAAATATAATCAGCAGTTTAGTTCTGTTATAAATATAATCAGCAGTTTAGTTCTGTTATAAATATAATCAGCAGTTTAGTTCTGTTATAAATGTAATCAGCAGTTTAGTTCTGTTGTTATAAATATAATCAGCAGTTTAGTTCTGTTATGAATGTAATCAGCTAGTTTAGTTCTGTTGTTATAAATATGATCAGCAGTTTAGTTCTGTTGTTATAAATATAATCAGCAGTTTAGTTCTGTTGTTATAAATATAATCAGCAGTTTAGTTCTGTTATAAATGTAATCAGCAGTTTAGTTCTGTTGTTATAAATATAATCAGCAGTTTAGTTCTCTTGTTATAAATGTAATCAGCTGTTTAGTTCTCTTGTTATAAATATAATCAGCAGTTTAGTTCTGTTATAAATATAATCAGCAGTTTAGTTCTGTTGTTATAAATGTAATCAGCTGTTTAGTTCTTTTGTTATAAATGTAATCAGCTGTTTAGTTCTTTTGTTATAAATATAATCAGCAGTTTAGTTCTGTTATAAATATAATCAGCAGTTTAGTTCTGTTATAAATATAATCAGCAGTTTAGTTCTGTTGTTATAATGCACACGATAGATGAGATTATAAACAATCTATGGTGAGAAAAACATAAAAAAAGAAAAATATAAATAAGTAAAAAAAAAAGAAGAGAGAGAGAAAAAATGTATTCATACTTTGTGGTTGCAAAAAGTCAAATGGAGATGTTATATATTTATGTTCTGTTTATTTCTATGCATCATCATCAATATAATGTCTTATGTACCATGAAACAAACTACTTGCCATAATAAGCCTATTTTGATTTATTATCAAAAACTTAATTTTTCTATAAACTCTGTAGGGAAATCAGAAAGCTAGAAAACTTCAAAATTTTCTGAAATCTCTCAAGCTCCACCACTTAGGACCTTATGGAAAAGACAGTTCCTCTTCTTCCACAGGAAGGAGACATAACACATTTCAGCACATAAAGCTTTGTCAGTTGTTACCTGGAGTGAATCAGGGTAAAGTTGTGCTAGGAAAGGTGGTGGGAAACATTGTTACAGAGGATGAAGTGCCTTTGTAAGTAATGTAACAGATATATTGAATTTTCCACTTGTGCTGTATTTTGTCAACTCACCATTTCTGTAACCTGAAATAAAATTTCCTTCATAAAAGCGGAATGTGTGTATATTAAAAGTCTTTTTTTGTATGTGTTTTAATGTGTGTGTGTGTGTGTGAGTACTCATATTGTAAAACCTGTAAACTACAAAGTTAATAAAGTATTGTGGCTCTTTCAATGTTGTATTTGTTTAGCTCTTTTTGCTTGGTGGATGAAGATGAGGCATGTGTTTCAGTAACTGTTTACAACATAGCTGAAGGTAAAGGAGTAATTATTGGAGACTCAGTAGCCATTCCAGATCCTGATGTACATTCTGTAGACTTCAAATATAAAGATAAGGTAGGACAGGTTGGTTTTATTATTTCGAAAGAGTTCAAGTTTCTGAAATTTTTAAAAATAAGTTAAAAGTGTTTTTTATTAATTCTTTAGTAACTAACCTGAGTATATTTTTTACCCACAGATTTTGGATTGGGTCAAATTATGTACTAACATGGATCCATTTTGGTACGGCACCTTATAATGATTGACTAAAAATTAATCATAAAGCTAATTTTTTCACATGTCACAGAATCAAGAGGATCATACATAAGTAATTTTGGATACATATAGTTGCTTTTGGTCTCTGGATAATACATGTAAGATTAGTTAATACATTAGGTTATGAAGAAATTTAATTTTTTTAATACAAGGAAATGTACTAAATTATATTATTGTTCTTAGGTGTTTTTCCTGGTGTAACTTCACGTATTAAAAATAATATACAAAGATATAAATACAGTATGTTCTATCAGACTGAAATCATTCTTAGTTTACAGTTATAGTTAAACTAACATGCTTTAAATATCTTTCTCTATTCTTATATATATATAATTTGAAAATGATGTACTCTCTTTCAACTTTTTGCTAGTTATCTGGATGATATTGTGTTAACCACCTTGTTTCCAAAAATTCAGACATTTCTGCACAATGCTGAAAAGGAAACTGCTGGTTTGAAGTGACATAATTATTTTTGTATATTTGTGCAGTATTGTGTGTGTAAGTGAGAATATAAGAATTCAGAAAAATATCCTAAAAGCTTGGGTGCTTTAGAAAAGTTATGTCAGGGACAGTGCTATCATACTTTAATATCTCTGTAGGTGTGAACATATGATAATTGAGAATAAAGTGCTGTTAATAACTTAAAGATATATCTTCATCCTGTTAATTTGAACCCTTATCACAAGCATTAAATGTGCTTCAAAACTGTCATTTATTAATTTGGAAGATCTATCTGTATTAGTAATTACTATAAAAATCTGTAGGTGTAAAACAGTCATGGCTTGCTGTTAGATGAAGATGCAAATATAATTCATTACTGTACTTTCAGAGTTTATATTTAAATACTAAAATATGTCATATATCATATACTACTTTAACAGAGTGCTAAAATAACTAATGTAGTTAATTCTAAATTTTGTAACAGCAAAATGTTACACAATAATCTACCATAGGGAAATCTAAGAATCAAGGTAACAATAATGTAACTATTCACTGCAATAAGGGAGGGGGGATTTAGAAAGTTCTTACTAAAAAGGTTAACATCAAAGCGTGTTGTATACTGATTTTTAACAGATATGTATTATTACAAAATTAAATATATCATATTAACCCGCAGGCCCAGCATGGCCAAGTGGTTAGCCCAAGAATTGGCGGTGGGTGGTAATGACTAACTGCTTTCCCTCTATTCTTTCGCTGCTAAATTACAGTGGCTATCCTAAATAGCCATTGTGTAGCTTTGCTCAAAATTAAAAAAACAAAACAAATAATGCTAACCATTCAAACACACATTGAAGATGATGATTTTGTTATGAACTTTCAGAGATTTAGAAATGTTTCTGTAATAGATATTTATGCTTGTATGCATGATGTGTATAATGTTGATTAAAGTCTTCTTAGGTTTATTTAAAACCTTTTATAAAGTTTAAATTCCTTTATCATATTTATTGCCTAAAAGAAAGCTGAAACATCATTCTTAAATATTTTTTGTAAAATGTGCATGGCTATAAAATATGCAAGATGCAACAGAACATTTGTTTTTTGTTCTTCTGGGTACAAAGCATTACCAGTTCACAAATATCCGTGTCAACACTCCACTGAGACTTGTTGTGAATGGAAGAGTTCTCAGTCATGACAAACATGCAGCTGTAAGGCTTGATGTCACTCTTACTAGCCAGTAGACTTCAAGTACACTTGTTTTAATGGAAAATCTACTATAGATGTTGAGTTTTTTTTGGTAAGTAAGAAATCAAACCAATCTCATTTTTTCTTTTCTTTTCTTGATTAAATACTACTGCATTTAAAGAAACCGAGTACATTGGTTTTAAAAATTGTATGTGGCTACATAAGTGTTATTCTATAGCTGAATTATGTGGAACATGCTTCTATAAGTTCAAATCAAATTATCATGAAATAAAGTTTAAATCCACGATAACAGAACAACACCAAATATATATGGATAGTGGATACAAGTTTCAGCACTTTCATGTGTTCTCTTCAATCCAAAGTATCAAAACTTGTATCCATATAAAGTTGTTGCTGTTCCGTTATTGTGGATTTAAGCTTTATTTTAGATTTACTTTACGTGGTATTGTGTATTCACCTACTATTCAAATTATCATATTCAATGTACTGGAAACTGAACTTTAAAAAAAGATTTAACTATCATTAGGCTTGTTAAATAATTTTATATCCCAGCAGTATATCATTCCATAAAATATCTATAAATATTCATGATAAGATCTTCATTTCTTTTGATATTATCAAGCCAACACATATCTACATACCCAGGAACCTATTTATAGATTATGCATTATTTAGTATGATTATAAATTTAACTTGTATTGGAATGCAAAAATACCCCAGCCCAAAAAAGTACAATTCGTGTTCAAAAGATGTGTTTAATATAAATATAAATTTGACTGACCTTCTGACTACTTGTAACTTTATAATAGTGTAACTCTAAATATGCTAAATTAATATTAAAAGTGTTTTGGGTTTGTTTTTTTTTGTTTTTTTTTGGTAAAACTTCATATTTTGATTAGAAGGAAATTCAAGACCCAGTATTGTTCCTCTATTTGCTCTTGTACAAGGGTCCTCATAAGGGTTGAATTTTGCCAAAATCAGCCAAACCAAGTGACAGTTGGTGAACCAAAATATTAAATGGATCTAATATTTCTGTCTTGCCAAGATTCACTCTTCTAGTAATGAAAGAAAAAGAATTACAATAAGTTAGTCTATGGTTCGATGACAAGGAACCCACTTTGAGACTAATAATGCTTGGAGACGGCTTGAATGGATAATGAAGAAAACTTTGATATAAGTTTAACATAACAGCAAATGTACAACGTTTCGACAAAGTTTTGTCAACATCGGATACCTTGTCGAAA
>NW_013665788.1:481630-486763 GCF_000517525.1 Limulus polyphemus | reverse complement strand
CTACACTACGTCTTTACTTTAGGCTTATTACACCAACACTCACTACACTTGTAAGGTTTCATGGCCCCCTTGCACCCCATCACTAAAATCATAATGGGCAAACAGTAATCAAACTGTTCTATCTGGATAAATGCATTTTGGCGTTTATTACTCCGCCTATTTCGAGAAATCAAGCGTGACGTGACACACACTGGCTTTTATATAGGTTAGATATCATATGATCTTTTAAATAAACCTAAGTGTGACAGTATAAAGGATTTTCAAATTTGTGATATACTGTGACACTTGTAATGTGATTAATTAGCACACTTTTTCTAGTATCTATAGACATTCAATTTTTATGGTCTAGTTGGTCTTTTAATATTAAACGTTTTTCATTAAATGAAAATTTAGTTCTATCTTTAAAAATCATTTAAAGTCCCAAATGACACTCAACTAATTGCATGTAATTAATATTAAATTTGATTCTATCTTTGGCTAGTTCCTTCAAAAGAAATCTGCTAGCAAGCAAAAATACTGTTAAGTTCCAGCTAATGATGAAGATTTTACAAAATAAGAAAAAAACATTCCTATTAAGCATTGTTTGTAGCTCATAACATGGATGATTTACAACAAACTTTTTCTTTTTTTTTTTCGTGTTGTTGTATTAAATTTGTTTTTCCAATTCCATAGTTATATGGTAATAAAACTAATTGCCAAGCAATTATGTGATATTTTATTTATTTACAAGTTTTGAATATTCTTAATTTGATTGACTGTCATATAGTTCATGGATAGAAACAACTGAAGATGATTACTGAATTGTAATAAAGAAACTTGTGGATTAAATGAAAAATGTGCAAGAGAGAAACATGCTCAAATATCTTATTTCTATGAATTATTTACTTTATCTGGAAATAATAAGTAAATATAATCAATTTTGTCTCAGTCTGCATATACTGAATAAGATAATTAAACTTGGAACTCAAATGTAAAAAACAATTTGACTTTTTAAGAATCTATTATTTTGTGGTGACAAGCTGTTTGTAGTACTAACTGATGATTATGAATTTTATTTTTCTCCCAACAGTTTGTTTCTTCACAATATCAACATATGACTAGAAGTGTAAACATAAGTCATATGTTTAGTTTACCACATGCTCTTAAGACAGCAAAATAAATATCTGTCATTTACACTGTGAGATTTGTATAAACAATACAAATTAATCATGAGTTGACCAACTTGAGTTGTCTGTAGACAAAATAAAGAAATCTAGTTCTAAACCTAAATGTACACTGTGTAAAGAAAATCCTATCCAGAAAAGTTGTTACAAACTGAGATATATTTTAAACTTTTTGTTTAATGTCTAAAATAACCTAGTTGATGATACACCCTACTTTTTTTTTTTTTACGTTTTGGATACTTAGGTGGGAGACTTCTGCATTGAACACATAAATTCACATTGGAATTTTTGGTTAGAACAGAATCAGCCTGGAAGAGTCTTGCAAAAATAAGATAAAATTGGACATGACTCATCTGATGTTTTATTATTTTGTTTCGTATTATAATGATAATTTTAAAATGCCTACATCTAAATGTTGATTTATTTTACAAGCCTATTACCGGTGATGTTTGCAGCAAAGTTGGAGGAGAAAACTTTTATATAAATGATTCGAACTTTTCTGCTGCCACCCATGCAGATACCATTACCTAATAGTAACAGATTGAACTTGTGTTTCTCACCCATAAGGTTTATTCACAGTATATGTATAGTTATTAGGAGATTTCTCCAGAAGTTAATGGAAAATTTCTCATCCTTATGAATAGTGTAAAATGGTTTTTCTTTTCTTTTGTTTTTATAAGAGCATAAAGACTTATCAGTTGGTAATGTGGATATATCTTCTTGATAATGACTGTATTTTAACTTAAAGTTGTATTTACTGTATTAATTTTTTAACTGTAACTGTAAAATGCTGTTTTATTTTAACTTTCTGTGAAAAGTGACAAGTGATAATGATGATCGTCAAAAAGTAATGTATTTGAATATAACTAAAAGTAAGTTTTAAACACTTCAACAGATGTGCATGTTTTTGTCAGTTTTTTTTAAATTTATGAATCATAAAATTACCTTTATCCAGCAGTAAAATATTGTTGAACTTGCTTACTTGCCATGAACAAATGTAGGTTTAATTATGTAAAACATCTTTAATAACAAATATGTAGGTTTTATTGTGGAAATCATCCTTAATAACAAATGTGGGTTTAATTATATAAAACATCCTTAATAACAAATGTAGGTTTAATTATGTAAAACATCTTTAATAACAAATATGTAGGTTTTATTGTGGAAAACATCCTTAATAACAAATGTGGATTTAATTATATAAAACATCTTTAATAACAAATGTAGGTTTTATTATATAAAACATCTTTAATAACAAATGTAGGTTTTATTATATAAAACATCTTTAATAACAAATGTAGGTTTTACTATATAAAACATCTTTAATAACAAATGTAGATTTTATTGTGGAAAACATCCTTAATATAGTAACAGTAAGATGTTACTTCTTTTGTAGTCATAAATCAGATAAGCTCTCTTTTGTGCTTAGATGGCTCTTCAAGGAAGGTTTTATGGTAAAGTATCACAGCCACATCCCATTATAATGTTACTTGTTCCATCACAAGCTTGTCAAAACAACAAAATGTCATGCTTCTAACCTGAAGGAGAGCATTGTGTATTGAATGATGAAAAAATAAATAAATCTGTTTAGTAGATTCCATAAGTAATACACTTTTTATGTCTCAACAGAAAAATAAATTATGTAGTTGGAAGTACATATATAGAAAATAACAAAATGTGTTTTTTATTCATATGCATTAATTGATGAGCTTGTATTATGTTACAGAAAAACATTTATTTATGAGGTTTGTTAATCATTCTTAGAGAAATTAAATGCAAACAACATTCTGAGTATGAAACAGCCTTCCAAATTTGATTTCATCCTAAGAAAAAGTTGTATTACTTTGACTTTTTTTTTTCTATAACTAATAGATAAGTTTGAAGTAAAACAATATTTCAGCTATTACAGTGTAGGTCAGTATTGACCAAGATGTGTACAATATTTGAGTATTCTGACCAGGAGTTAAAAAGTATGCCTCTAAACAATAATTTTGTACTAATGGAACTTAATGGTAACCATTAAAAGTAGTTGCAAACAGTTGCATCTATACAAATTCTTATGAGAATATAACTGATTTTTGTGTGAGAAGACAGTAAACTTTTGTACGATTTGCTATGAATTGTAAAAATATCTGCAGATGTACTATATCAGTATGTTCATTACTTAAAACTTTTGAATCTCTTCTAATGGAAGCCTCAGTGTGCTTGTAACTCAAATTGATTTACCTTCTGAAAAGTGTTTACTGACATGATAAATTTAATTCAATTTAAAAAGGTTGCACATAATCTGGATTGGAAACTGATATGTACTTGAATATGGAATACTAAAAAACACAAGTGTAAAATAAAAGATTATAGATATAATTACATGATGGTACTCATTTCGATTTGCAATTGTATGGATGCCACAGGTGTTCTCATATGGATTGTATTTTCCTTTTTATTATTATTTTTAACATATTTATTACAGAAATAATTTGATTAGACTATAGTCATAGTGAGAGATATAACTTCAAATATGTGTCCAAATACCAATTTGTTTTCGTTGAAAATCTTGTTTTATTTGTTTTTTGTACATCAACGGCAGACACAACAGATGAATATAATTACTTGGAGTCACCCCTAAAGTTGGACCTACTGTATACATGAAGTTTGCATTCCCGAAGCTAATAGTTAAAAAAGGAAATGAACAAGTACTATACTCTATACTTACACCAAAACAAACCACCACATTCAAATCTTGCTACCAGAGATTAGAAAACCCTATACCAGTTTAAGAAAGAACTGCTCCATAGTCCATTACCAGCATACAAATAAAACTCTGACAATCATACTTAATAGATATAACTACAAGACGTTTTCAACAGTGATCCTACTTTCAATTCTGAAAGAAAAATACAAAATCTGAAGAATTGATATTGGAAGAAACCAAATCCCTCAATCCTGGATGTTATGCTTCTTAACTTTGTATTAACAAAAATTGACAAACCAGAAAACCCTCTGAGACCCATCAATTATTGCACCATTAAAAGACCATTTTAGAACATTGTGTTCAACTTAACTAGTTTTGCGTAAAAAATCTGTGGAATACTTTCTTCGATATTACAGGCAAGAAAACTTTATATCAATAACCACAAACTGACATTCTGTAGCATGAACTATACTTTCTTTGAACTCCATCCTAAAACATATAACCATTTATACAAAAAACTTATCTCCAGCTTGAAGGTTAATTGTACGCTTATTCTAGCATTGACAGCGACATCATAATCGTTTTCGGCTCTCAAAGACGTGATAAATAGCCAAATCAGAAGGTTCAGACATGGCAATCACTAATTTAAAACTTATGATCAGAAGTAGAGTAACCAGTCCGTAGTTCTTTAATCATGTGTAAGAAGAAGAGATGAATGTCAACATGAATAAGAGAACATGTGAATAATGATAATGGCCTCGCGGAATCAATAATAATAACGGGCAAGACGTCATATACACTGAGTGGTCACAAGTAAATAGACACCTAATTTTTCGTCATTTAATAGATTTATGCTAACTAATTTGTGTTCACAGAGCACTATATAAGTGAAAATGGCCCGCACACTAATTATCTTGTGCTACAACATGCCTAGAACTCAAGGTTCTCTCGAATTGTTAGAGGAAGGATAGTTGGTCAAGCAGATGGTGGAATAAGTCAGCGGCAAATTTCGCAGAATTTGGGAGTCCCGCTTTCGACAGTCAACAGAATCATCGTGCAGTTCAGGAAACACGGCAAGGAAACAACTGAGCAGCGTCCGGGTCGTCCTGGTCCATCGGAGAGAACAAAAAGGGCTGTCAAGAGGAGCATCGAAATGGATCCCAGATTAACGACTGCAAAAGTGGCCAAAGTTGGTGGGATGAACCCGAAATCTGTTCTCCACCGATTGGGTTATAGTTGCAGAGTAGCTAGACGGAAGCCCTTATTAAGACCTTCCAA
>NW_013665788.1:463669-480761 GCF_000517525.1 Limulus polyphemus | reverse complement strand
CTGAATATGACTGAAAATTTTCATTTTTTCTGAAAAGGTGGTGTCTATTTACTTGTGACCACGCTGTGTATGTAGAATAATAATAAAGGGAGCTGATAACCAATTACCGATATAAGATACTCTCCAGTAATACACTGTAATTAAATATAACCGTTTTTGTTAATACAAACTGCAGGAAAAGAACAGACAAAGGCTCAGGTTAAAAATTCTAACGTACTTTTGTTTGAAAAATACAACGTGTACTTTCAACAAAAACGTTTATTGCTTTTGCCATTGTAAGGTCCTGCTCTATCTGATGAATGCTCATCTTTACAGTGGCCTTGCAGCATACTCTCCACTGTTTCATTGCAAAAGGTTGTCATGTTCACACTACTACTTCCTGTAAGCTTTCCATAATCCATCTAGTGTACGAGAACGGTGGCTTTCAAGTGCCCATTTAACAATCACACACAAATCCATGGGCCCGGCATGGCCAGGTGGATAAGGTGCTCGACTCACAATCTGAGGGTCGCGGGTTCGAATCCGCATACCACCAAACATGCTCGCCCTTTCAGCCGTGGGGGCGTTATAATGTGACGGTCAATCCCATTATTCGTTGGTAAAAGAGTAGCCCAAGAGTTGGCGGTGGGTGGTGATGACTAGCTGCCTTCCCTCTAGTCTTACACTGCTAAATTAGAGACGGCTAGCGCAGATAGCCCTCGTGTAGCTTTGCGCGAAATTCCAACAACAAACAAACAAACACAAATCCATAGATGATGCATTCGGCAACTCGACCGGTATGTCATCATATGGAACAGAATTAATATTTGCTTCATTCTCCAGCTGCCTTCGGTATGCGGCAGTTGAATGGATATGCCGTGGAAGAAACTTGTGTACATGTTATTTGAGTCTCTTTTCCAGATAAAGATCTTTCTTCATTATGCTGTGGGTTGTTGTCTAGAATACGTAGACGGCTTTTGCCACTGACCTTTGTCTTTGTGAATTCCTTCCTGCTGCTTTCTTTCACAGCTGGGGTACGAGTTGTTGCATGTTTCTAGATGGTCCTGATTTCCCAAGTTTTTTAATGATATGAAGTATATACCCACCTCGGAAGTTATAAATCCTCGATATATAAATTTTAGACATGACTCTTGGACCCCCTGGAGTACCCTCGCTGACCCCACTTTAAGAAACGCTGAACTAGGTAAATTATCAAAATCAAAACGCCCTCAGTGGCTCAGCAGTACGTCTGCAGGCTTATGACGCTAAAAATTGGTTTTGATATCCGTTGTGGCCAAAGTACAGATAGCCCGTTGTATAGCTTTGGTTGTTGTTAAGAGCAAAGATACACCATTAGTAGTCTGTGTTGTGCCCACCGCGTGTAATCGAAACCCGATTTTCGGCTTAATATTTTTAAAAACGTATCATTCACGAAGTGTTTGGGAACGTAAATGATAACAAATATCTTACAAATAATTATTAAAATTCCTTAACAGCAATTTATTTTAAAAGTTAGTTCCAATAAAAGAAAAGCTACACAATGGGCTATCTGTGTTGTGCATACTACGGGTATCAAAACCTGATGTTTTGCGTAAATAAACCCTCAGACTTACAGATGAACCAACGGTAGGGGCAGTGCTTGTTTGTTTTGTAATTAAGCACAAAGCTACACAATGGGCTATCTGTGCTCTGCCCACCACGGGTATCGAAACCCGGTTTCTAGCGTTGTAAGTCCGCAGACATACCGCTGTGCCACTGGGGCTCCATATCAGTGTCGACGAGGCCTTTCGCTCAGTATCAGGGGTCATCAGGTAAGTTGGGGTGCAATAGATAGAGTAATGGTTGAAACACTATAACTTATGTGATAAAATAGCATGAATAACAACTGTTATGGTGAAAACTAGATTAAATTAGTGAAATATAATTTCGGTCAATTTTATTCAAATTGTTTACAAATCAGTTTACAAATTATGGCATGGGTTAATTACCACAATATTATATTATTTATTCACTTTAACACCTATTATTTATTATATATTTTTACTTTAACTTTACTCATCTCTCTGAAGAACTGGAGAATCAGCACGCTAGTCGCCATATTCCGAAAGCAAGTGAAGATAAAAGAATTTTAAGTGAATTTCGGCTAAATCCGGAGAGTTTCCAGGCACTGCTCAAATACTAGGTTGAAACAAATAATAGATATACTTTAGTGGTAAATTTATATGTAAGGTTTAGACTTATTTCACTAATTGAGGTTAAGCAAAGTATATATAATTTATATAAGACTTCAACACTGAGATATGGGAGATGCAACATAAACATTGAATTATATGTAAAAAGAGGTATCATTCTTGTGTTAGCTTGAGGTGAAGAATGTAATATCAAATTTTGTGTAGTACCTACTTTGGATATTTTAAGCTTTGTGTAGGGAATATTAAACAATATTAAATAATATTAAACAAGTGAGACACAATTTATGTGTAACTTTCTATTTGAAAGTTAACTAGAGTGCCTTTTTGTGGCTCAACTACAAGCTTGAAGAATTATAAAGTAAAATTATGGGTTCTATCCTTACGGTGGGTACAGTGCAGATAACAAACATGAATTATATTTGTCATAAGATTATAGTATTAGGATTATTTTATTTAGTCCCTTGTAGTTTTTCCGAGAAGAAGAATGTGTAACAGTATTTGAACTACACATAACACATATATAACGTGGTTGAAATACTATTATACACTTTTTTCTCCTCGGATAGCTTCTAAGAGACCGGGCCCGGCATGGCCAAGTGGTTAAGGCGCTCGACTCGCAATTGGAGGGTCGTGGGGGCGTTATAATGTGACGGTCAATCCCACTATTCGTTGGTAAAAGAGTAGCCCAAGAGTCTTACACTGCTAAATTAAGGACGGCTAGCGCAGATAGCCCTTGTGTAGCTTTAAGCAAAATTATAAAAACCTAAACCTAAGGGATCAAATAAAGAATGTAATGTCTAAAAATACAAGAAACCCAATACTATTGTTTTATGACAAATATAATTGATTATAATAACGGTTCTCCAGTTTAAAGGCTGTCACACCAAAGGGAAAATGAAACTTAGCGTTACTGTAACATTACAGGGGAAAAAAGTTGCGATTCTATATTTTCAAATTTTGTCAATTGTTAAATTATTTACTAGTCTAAATCAACCAAATTTACAAACTATCTAGTAATCTTATTTCGTTCTTAATTGTACCTTCATTATTTACACCTGTCATGCCTCTCAGTGGCACAGCGGTATGTCTGCGGACTTACAACGCTAGAAACCGGGTTTCGATACCCGTGGTGGGCAGAGCACAGATAACCCATGTGTAGCTTTGTGCTTAAATTCAAACAAATAAACACTGATATGGCAAATATAATGTGTCTGACATATTTCTATCGTTCTTCTTTACATTCACTCTTAAGTTACTACACTTACCTTACCTTTCAGGTCTCTGGTGTTTAATATATGACCTCTGAGCGAGGTAGTCTTCCCTCCAGCGAGCGCTGTGACTATGCAATATTTTTTTCAGTATCTGACATATTTATATCGTATATATCTTATATTATCTTGTCGCCAGTATTATACTTTTCTGGACCACCCCGAAAAATTATGTAACATCTAATTAAAGACTTTCTTATTACGTACAATAAATGAAGATTTCTTTCTTTACTCATCGTTGCCTTCTTATTCAAATTGTTTACCTAAAAAATACTTTAATTTTAATTTTTTAGCAATACTAAATAAACTGAATCAAGGTTATTTAGTATTGCTGAAGATTTTATGTTAGAGTATTTGAAGTTATAGTCAGCAATATACTAAATAATTTTCAAATGTCTTACGATCAGCCAATTCCAAAAGTCCATAACTAAATAAAATATGTTTAATTAAAGGATCTTAAGTTATGAGCGATAACATAATTGTATTGTAAACTGAAATACATTAGCTTCTATTTCTGATAAAATATAGGCTATAGCCAGCTGAATAATGTATTTATCATATCTGATCTGACAAGTCGAACCAATGTCAATTCTACGGAATGCCAATAACCACTGCAGCTTTATTTCAGCTCTACAGTTCCAATTATATTTCGAGAAGAAAGAGTATAAAGATAAGTCAGTAAAAACTCACATCAAGTTTGATTAAAATTATACCAACAGAGCATATAAAAATAAAGTTTGGAGACAGGGCCAAGTTTCTTTGCTAAAGAACAAATAATTATAGAATCATTAAACAGTTGGTCCGCTGAGTAATGTCGAATAATAAATTAGGCGAAATGTCATAATGATTTTCACACACCTAAATTAATTTAAGTTCTTATGAGGAGAGTTATAAGGGACTCGCAAACCCCATAAAAAATTAACCAATAATGTTACACTAAATAGAATAATTAAATGTTCTTTTTCTTTTATTATTGAGCAAAGCTGAATAACCACACAGGTCCAACAAAATGCGAAAATTTAACCTTAACATTTAAATATTTAGTCTTATGTTGCGAAACAATATTATTCGCCTTATGAATTCCCCCATTAGGTCAGCTGTAAGTTTATGGACTTACAATTCTGAAACTCCAGGTTTGATTCCCCACAATAAAAATAGTTCAAATAGTCCATTGTGTAACTTTCCACTAAGAAGACAACATTATCTTATGAAAATGATTGATTCAGGGACAGAAGTGTAGATTTTGCGACAAGTTAAGTCTCATTTAGAGCGAGCAGTTGGAATCATACAAAATAGAACACATGCGCAGCTGCGTGTTCAAGAATTTGTGAAATATATGTATTGTGACGCCTTTAAAACTGATCATAGATTCGATCATTTTATGTGTTGACAGACTTCATTCATTGGGATTATTTTGTAAGGATTCATCATTGTGTGGAAGTAAAAGGTACATGTTTCCGGAAAACAATGAGTAGAAAAAATATCAAAAAAATAAAGGAGGCGAGTTACCTTTTCTAGTGACGTATTTTTTATTGTCAGTTGTTTTATAAGAAAGAGCTGGATTTCACCTTTATATGGGTGTTTTATTTTTGATACGCTTACTACTGTAATATTGTAAACTTTTCACAGCCTTGTTATTATGACTCACTAGTAGATGTCATTACTTGCTTTACTTAGAGCATAAAACTAGTCCCCCGATGGGACAACTGTAAATTAACGGACTTACAAGACTCAAATCCAGGGTTCGATTCCCCGTGGTGTACACAACAAATAGCCCAATGTGGGTTTGATCTAAAACAAAGTATAATATTAACATCGGCTCTTCGTTTTTAAATTTAGTAACACTTTTTGTTGAGATATAGTGCGGTAAATTACTTCTTGTTGGGCTAATTTTATTGTTTTATCTTGTACTATACAGCACTGTGTTTAAAGTAATATTCAAACCAATAGGTTGGCATATTTTAATAAGCTGAAATATTATAGATTTCTGATGTTAGCTTTCTACGTGCACTTACTACTTCGGTAACTTTGTTCTACAACAGTATATGGTGACATTAGCTGATTTGTCGTGAACATTTCCGTAGAAATTGTGGCGTCAGAGCGGAAGCAGCCTAGAAAAAAGGAAACGCCATGGTCCCTGACGGAATGGTATTACTTATACACTAAAATCCATGATATCTTGTGCCCAGGCATCGAGTCTTTGTTTTTGAGGTCTTCTATTCCCAAAATTATTCAAGATCCCTGTAGATGAAAGTAAGTTGATTTATGTCGCTTCTCATAATTTTATTGAGCATTCGTAATATCAAGTCTGTTTAACAGAAGATGAATTGTTTAATTTTGCAGAAAAATTGAATCTTATATTCGAGACCTATCTCGCAACTCGTTTTTGTCCAAGACCATTTGTAGACAATATCCCTGACGCTGTTGGATGACATGTTTATGTCAGTGGTAATCTGTGATGAGTTTTCTTGTTTCCCCAGACGTGATACGTAATTTTTTTTTTACTAACATGTTTCATTATTTATTTTCCACTTAATTTAATCTTTTCACTAAAGGTGGTTCTGGTAGGACAAGTAAAATTGAATAACAATAATGGACAAATTTCCAGTAAGTGCTGAAGTCAATTGTGAAAAGCTATAAATGATACATAAAACTCACTTTGTTCCTCTATAGTATCTCCGTATTACGAAAGCAAAACATATACTAATGATTAAGACCACTATACGTTTATCTTAAGCCCCCCAGTGGCACAGCGGTATGTCTGCGGACTTACCACGCTAGAATCCGGGTTTCGATACCGGTGGTGGGTAGAGCACAGATAGCCCTTGTGTAGCTTTGTGCATAATTAAAAAGAAACAAAGAAACGTTTATCTTAAAGGTTTTTACTCCATTCTAAATAAATTAAGAATTAACAATACCGTACTTAATGCTTATATTTTCATACAATTCTACATTTTATGAAATAACACTGCCGAGTTTATCTAGGTGGCTAAAAAGCAGTGTGATTATTGCGCACTTTTCTTTGATTAATACTGAACATTTATAATTGAAGCAGTTTGATAAGCTAAGCTGTTTGCGTGAATTTGTTTTTAGAACTAACTGTATGTAGGACTTGTACACTTGTCCTGTTCAACCTTATTATGTAAGTGTGATAGCATTTACTCCTATGTTTTGTTTATCTTGTAGCAAATCGAAGAGTTATGTTGTACGTAGTATGAAGATGTGTTTCGGAAATTATTTTTATGTGAATATAGATAACTTTTTGGAAAGGAAAAAAGAAAGATTTAACTCACCAGATTACTGTTATTTTTCTTCGGTTATTTAAGATAATAATGCAAAAACATTTTACAAATTGTAATATGGTCTACCTCAGTTTCATTGTTTGTTTAATTATGCACAAAGCTACACAAGGGCTATCTGTGCTCTGCCCACCACGGGTATCGAAACCCGGTTTCTAGCGTTGTAGCTCCGCAGACATAACCGCTGTGTCACTGGGGGGCCAGTTTCATTGTACCTCTTTGTCTAAAACATAATCCACTTCGTATCACAGATATGCTTCAAATGAGCAAAATTTTTAAATCGCCATGATACTATAAGAAAGTAATGACAAAGCGATTTTTTAACACTTTCTATTTTATTTTTTAGCAAACTTTATATTATAATTACAAGAAAATCAGTTAATTAATTCAACTACTATTATTATTTTTTAAATACTGCATGGTGTAAGTGTAAATTGATATACAATGGTATACTGTGCACTTATATAAATAAAAGCACGGAAAATGTTACAGATGAAAAAGTACACATGTTCGGCGAATTAATTTTTTTCCACATTGTAATCTGAAGTCAAACTCTTACAGCGCTTAACGACACCGGGTTAGCTCAATGTTCAGTTGAAAATGATTGTTTGTAATTAAGCACAAAGCTACACAATGGGCTATCTGTGCTCTGCCCACCACGGGTATCGAAACCCGGATTCTAGCGTTGTAAGTCCGCAGACATATCGCTGTGACACTGGGGGGCGTTGAAAACGAAGTCAAACTTTACAGTTTCAAAAAAATATGTTTTTCCCCAGATATTTGAGATGAAACTTTCATTAAATTCCATTTGTTAAAATTTACCTTATAGTTAATGTATAATTGATTATAAAAAAGGTATTGCTGTCGGTTATAAACTACTATTATTAGGTAAATGAAGTTTTTTTTTATCTTTACAGCTCATTCTTAGATTCTATAATGTGGCAAGCTAACAACCTATTAGTGAACATGTATATTTCTTTTGTTTTCTCAATCGACCGTGAAGTAATTATATGTCTTGTAGAAGATGTAATAGATAATAAGCATTGTGTTTAATACACTATTCATTGAACACAATTGATTTATTGTTACACAGATCTCATCAAATCCGTTTAGATAACTTATGATTATGATACTCAGATATATGATTATGCTGCAAATAAGTATCGAATAAATATAGCACAAATAGGATCCATAAATAGCACAAATGAAACAAAGATTCTGACCGTTTTAACATTTCAGATTGTAACTCATTTTTAAATTCAAACTAAACTAAAAGGAATGATGAGATTTTTTGCGATATTTCATTAGTTAGTTTTTAGCGAATAAAGGAAATTGGATGATTATAAACAATTAACGAAAGGGTACAGGAAATTTTGCAAAACAATGAACAAAACACACATTTTCCCAAACAGAAAACTTAGTATCACTGAAATATTTAGCTCGAAGCAGAATTTATTATATGTATTAAAATAGTATTATTTTGTTTGTTTGTTATGAATTTCGCGCAAAGCTACACAAGGGCTATCTTCGCTAGCCGTCCCTAATTTAGCAGTGTAAGACTAGAGTGAAGGCAGCTAGTCCTCACCACCCATCGCCAACTCTTGGGCTACTCTTTTACCAACGAATAGTGGGACTGACCATCACATTATAACGCCCCCACTGCTGAAAGGGATTCGAACCCGCAGATTACGAGTCGAGTGCCTTAACCACCTGGCCATGCCGGCCGCTTATTATTTTGTTTATCTATTTGTTTAGAGCAAAGCCAAATTGAGTTATTTGCTGTTTCACTTATAAAATATCATTTTTTTTTACAAATATTAATAAGTGTTTATTTGATATGTATAAAAATACATGATACATAAATGCAGAGAACGCCTGAATGGTCTTATTTTAATATAATTTTAAATGTTACGTTTTATTAATATTTCAATCAATAATTGGTTTATTATTTAATATTTCCCATATTTTATGATTATTGTAAAATAATTTTTAGCCTTGAGAATTTATAAATAGTATACAACAAGGTTAAGTCAGTTGTATGTTTGAGATAGTTGCCTAGTGAGTGTTTTTTCAATTAATGGATACTATAATTCAGTTTCATCATACAGAATAGTAAGTGCACAGCGATGAATCAGCTGTTTTGTTTTTAGTTGTATTTTATAAGAATTAAAGCGGGCATCTCCTTTATATTTTAATGCCATTCTACTTTCGTATGTTCCCAACAATTGGTAATTATCCCATGGCAACAAATATTGTTTTCAAAAAATAAACCTTAATAAACCTGTACATTAGTAAATTTAACGAAAGGTTCCATATAGATTACATCTAGAAGATTATAAACATTGTCGCACGTGAAGAGCAGGTGGAGCTATTTTATCACATAATATAAAGTAAATATCATTTAAATGGTAAAAATATATACTAATAAAGTAACTAGCTAATCTATTTTTTGGGTATTTTATACTATTCTGATAAGTACAAATTTATATTTAGGTATGGAGAATACCACAGGAGGAGCAGTACTTCTAGGCTGTATTGATCATTTTTCGCCTTCTGACGATGAGATTTTGGAAGGTGGCGAACGTTGTGCCACTCGAAAATTATCTCCCATGGAACAACACGCCATTGACGAGGTGTTATATAACTGCACACAAATTCAAACTTTCCAGTCTCTCCCAACCAATCAGTGCAGTTTGCCAGACGATATGGAAGATCTCCCCCCTCCTCCACCAGAACTTTGTATTGATGAGAATCATGAGGAAGTTACCTCACTTCCGCCTCCACCACTATCTAATGGTTATGAAGAAGATTTATCTTTACCACCCCTGCCATTAGAAGATATGGACTGTATAATACCTCCTCCTCCTGAATTTGAAGACTCAGACTTTCAAAATCAGAATGAAACCGTTTCAAATACTAGCTTTAAAGAAGTTATTCTTACGGTTACCGACGAAAATGAAAATACCCTAGTTTTGAATAGTTCTGGTAAGTCTAAAATTTAGCATTTATCCAACGTAAAAAAAGCATACTTTTGCTTATAAGAATGTTTCCTGGTGGGTGATCGATTTCCCGTGGTGGACAGAGCGTACATAGCTTTGCAACATACAGATTCACACACACACACAAAATAACTCACCTATACAAATAATTTTATAGAACTATATGAATTTAACTACCATCCTGTGGTAAGTAAGTGTATTTTTGCAATGAGTAGCATATGAGAATAAAGAATGATAATATTTATATTTCAGTAATATGAAGTTACTGAACTATGTGTGCGTGTGTGTATGATTAAAATTAATGTTGAAAAATTCTAATTTACTGTAAAATTTAAGCATGATTGTTGGTTTGACGAATAAATGTATGTTTACTAACATTCCTGTTAGTCATCGTAAACAACTACGAACTTGTTTAATTGATAACATGTATTTTAGTTTTTATGCACATCTAAAACTACAAATAAGCCACCTCCCCAGTGGGTCAATGGTAAATCTGAGGGCTCACTCAGCTAAAATCCTGGTTTCGATACTCGATAGCTTTGTGCTTAAAGACAAACAAACAAAATTTGCGAATAAAATCCATTTATAGGTTACATTATATTTAAATTGACATATTGCACTGAACAACGCTGCCGCAGCTGATAGAAGCTGTACTTTTTGTACTGAATTGAACGTTGGATTGGACAACACATATGAACGGGGTGTAAGTGTGAAAATTTGGAACACTGTCGTGGCAAACAAAAATTATATCTCGAATCACCAAGAATTGAGTACATCGTGTTTATTTGTTCGTGGTTTCAATATATCCGTAGTGGGCACAGCAAAGATAGCCCATTGCGCTTAACTACAAGCAAACTAACTAAATAAATTATTCCCAGCAAATAAAACTAAAAAGTTAATAATAGCTTTAGTTTAATTTATATATATGGATGTTATTTTCTTTAAATCTTCATTAACCTCTGTGGTAATTTCGATTGATTAACAGTTGTTTACCCGATTTGGTGGTATAAAGTATATCTTAGATATACCTACCAGAATTAATATGGTTCATAGTAAAACAGCCTTGGTTTTCTTTTATCTTAGAGTGGTTTGAATGAAGTTGGCGCCACAACATTCATGTTTCTGCTCTAAATAATTAAATTTGCTCAAAGTATTTAGAATGAATTCAAATTAAGCTGTTATATCAAATTCACACCAGCCACATTTGATAAGATAAAGCATTCTCATATGACTAGGATAGCTAGTCTATAATTTGAACTCATTTTTATTTTTTCACTGGATTCTCAAGCGGAGCACGATGTCTGTGCTGCTAATTTAACTTTTATAAATGTTTTTGCAAAATGACCATCGAGCGATTACATATAATAGTATTCAAAATAGATTCAAATAAATTCTATATAGTTTTGTTTGGATTCTATTTATTCCGTTGGAAACGTCAGCTGAAAAGTATATACGTATTAATTAATTATACAATAGTATTGTCACGGCTTTTATTTTTGGATTGATTCGTTTGGATTATTTGTTGAAAAGAGAAATGCAAAGTCTAGTCCGTTTAATGATAACGAAAGTTTTTTATTTCGTAAACTACAAATTTTACAAGTTAAAAGTAATATTCACTGATAGGCCTAAGTTCACAGTACTACAGTAGATACTAACACAGAACAGTTTCACTTACTTGGTAATTTTTCTCTAGTACATACGGCATTTTTTTCGTATCTGTACTACTTTGTTGAAACACAAGCTCAATATCCACAAAACTGAACTCTTTTATTAAGTTAGCGTGTGTATTATCCAGATAATCTTTTACTATCTGGATAATACATTTGCTAACTTAATAAAAAGACCACTTCCGTTTTATATCTCTCACATCGTTTCCTAAACTTTCAAGAACAAACCATATGTTGAGCCACTCTCATCACGTCACATCAAAGCTTCATCTAGTCAACATTAAAACAACGTCTAAATTTAGGAAAAACATACCCAACAACATTGCCCCTTCATAGAATATGGTGCCCCTTGAAGAATTCTAGTACACAAAGAAAATAATGGTACAGTAAATTTAAACTTCTATAATTAACAATATATATACAATAACTCTTGACAATTAACAACATTAATATTCATAAAAATAGACTTTACAACATTTAGATCATTAAATGCGTGAAAAAAAGTACAATCAAAATTTTGATAACAAAACAAAATATTCTTCTATTACTAATGTTCTGTTCTTACATTGTCCATTCGTCAAATCATTTCGGTTTTATTTTCTGTGCTTACAAAACAAAGATCAGTTGTTTCCTTGGCCTTTATCAACACTTGCTGTCTTGTTATTTGTGAATTTCTCTTCAGTTAGAGGGTTGAGTAACTACTCTATGTAACAACTCTGACAGTGTCCTCTTGCTTTTCAGCAGATTGACTTACCTTTAATGAAGTCTTCTCTGAAATTAGCCAGATGGCTGATCTCTTGTTCACTTACTTCCACAGACAACCACAGTGGATTACTTTTGCTTTGAACTATTTATTTGTTCAGTTGCACTTTAGATTGGTTGTCTTTATTACTTTGTGTTTCTCTTCTTGTTGTCAATCAGAGTTCAACTTCTGGTACTGTAATTATTGTTTAGTGCTCAGGAATATTTTGATTGTAAACTCTGCAACTGTTTGAATTAAGTTTAACCTTGCATTTATGTTTGTATGAAGAGTATTCTCAAGATGCAGATTTCCCCACTGCCAGTTACCCACACATGTGTACAGAAATCATGGATTGAGGATGACCTCTAACTTTCCACTTGCTGGAACTTTATCACCACTTGCTGTTTTTATTAGTGCATCTTTTTTTTTTCTTTTTTTTGCTTGATCTCCGAAGAAAATATTTCTCAGCTTTTATTGCCGGATCAGGTCAAACAATTGTAACTGTAAAATCAGTGTGAATCAACACGGTGGCTTCCCATTAACGTATCCATTAAATTGTGGACTACTTTCTTTGAACTATGCACTCCTTATTTCATCCTTAATATATCGTCTTCTTGGTTTATTATGAACAGTTTAGTCATCACAATCTCGGAAGTAATGTCCAGGTTTTCCACATTTCTAGTAATTTCCTTCCCTTGTCATCCTTATGGAGCAGTTTTTTTTTATTTCCCAAAGGCTTTTGTTAGATGTTTTTAGCCATATGGCCTTTTAAGTTGTAATTGAAACACCTTTATCTTGTGATTTACTTCTTTTTCTCTGAATAGATAGCTGTCTAATTAACTGTTTTAGTTCATGATTCCAGGATGGTGTCTTTAATTGTTTATACGCAAATTTATGTAATTCAAATTCTATCACTAACAGAACATCTTCATATAAAGATGTACACCTTTTTTCGCCTTAGTCTGATTTGTATATCCTCATCCCCTATGGAATCTGTGGATTTTCACGTGCCAATGAATCCACCATTCCAAACCGAGCATCTAGTTAATACAATTAGGCAAGTCTTTCCACATCTTAAACAAATTCAGCTAAGGTCTCATCACTTCTTCTCACTCAAATTTTACTTTAAAAACTTCCTTTTGATGTGAAATTCCAAATATACTTGATAAGGTTGCTACTAATGCCTAGTAATTGTTGCAACTCTCTGTTGAAAGTTTGTTTAGGGTTGTTAAACTGGTTCTTGTAAATATGCAATTAGATTAATAACTTGTTATTCACTTCTCAATCTTTTCATCTTGGAAATTACTTGAAACTGTGCCTGATATGCCTCCCTTAGTCCTTTCCATTATAGTATGTCCATTTGTACGTTTACTATGAATTACTCAATTTGATTATTATGAATCTTCTGCAAAATTATTCTTAATCTTCTTTTAACTTTTCGTCTCTTTGCACCTTGGTCTTCTTTTAATTTTCTGTCTCTTTCTTGTTGATCAGTATTTCATCATTCCCAGCAAATTTTTGACCTTGCTTCGAATACGCGCTTTCATCTTGAGGTTGGATCTTGATTTTATGTTATTTTTTATCAAAATAATCCCACACTTGGCACCAATGTTGTCATAGCTTCTATTGTTAGGTGGATTTGTTGGGTAAGAAGAATACAAAGTTCGGCCCATTTAATGATATCAAAATCATTTTATTTATTGAATTACAAGATTTATAAGTCAACTAACATTTGACAATAGGCAAAGTTAACAGTAATGGTATAGTGAGGGGAAAGTGCAGATTGGGAAAATGCCTGACCGTCATTTTTGGCCTTTCAGAAAATCAGCGTTATATCAGGTAAATAAAGAAATAATAGGAACATAGCAAAAATTACAGAAATTACTTGTCCTAGAATTTTTCGCGCCCAAAAAAATTAAACATATAACACATATAGCAGACATGTACCCTTTATAATGTTTTCAGCTATATGCCTTTATGACATATTTCCAGTCTTACTGATGTGTTCATGATTGACGATAAATCATGTTTGTTTGTTTTTGAATTTCGCGCAAAGCTACACGAGGGCTATCTGCGCTAGCCGTCCCTAATTTAGTAGTGTAAGATTAGAGGCAAGGTAGCTAGTCATCACCAGCCACCGCCAACTCTTGGGCTACTCTTTTACCAACGAATAGTGGGATTGACCGTCACTTTATAATGCCCCCACGGCTGAAAGGGCGAGCATGTTTGGTGTGACGGTGATTCGAACCCGCGACTCTCAGATTGCGAGTCGAGTGCCCTAACCATCTGGTCATGCCGGGCCCAGATAATTGTTTGTTTGTTTTGTTTTTTTAATTATGCACAAAGCTACACAAGGGCTATCTGTGCTCTGCCCACCACGGGTATCGAAACCGGATTCTAGCGTTGTAAGTCCGCAGACATACCGCTATGCCATTGGGGGCAGGGCCCAGATAAATCATGATTAATTCAATGCAAAATTACTCGTAGTGAACTTATTGATTATTAGTTTTTAATTGTTTGTTTGTTTGTAATTAAGCATAAAGCTGCACAATGGACTATCTGTGCTCTGCCCACCACGGAAACCCGGATTCTAGCGTTGTAAATCCGCAGACATACCGCTGTGCCACTGGGGTGCAGTTTTAATGGAAAAATTTTATTCAGAAATTAAATATAAATGACAATATACATTATGAACTACAACACTTACTCAACTGTGGATCATGTTTCATTAGTTATCAGTTCAGATAGTCCCATCGAGTGCCACATCTGACACACTGAGTAAAACTTCAGCTTTTATACATCCTCGGTCGGCCCGGCATGTCCAGATGGTTAGGGCGCTCGACTCGCAATCTGCAGGTCGCGGGTTCGAATCCCCATCACACCAAACATGCTCGCCCTTTCAGCCGTGGGGGCGTTATAATTTGACGGTCAATCCCACTATTCGTTCATAAAAGAGTAGCCCAAGAGTTGGCGGTGGGTGGTGATGATTAGCTGCCTTCCCTCTAGTCTTACACTACTAAATTAGGGACGGCTAGCGAAGATAGCCCTCGTGTAGCTTTGCGCGAAATTCATAACAAACAAACATCCTCGGTTGGTCAGTGGTAAGCTTAAAGATTTATAATACTAAAATCTGGATTTCGATTCACTGTGATGGATAAAGTGGAGATAGCCCATTGTGTAACCTTGCAGTAAGAAAACAGGAACAACAAAACTATGACCTTTAAATGGGCATTTAAAACCTACAAAATTCATTGGCAGAAGTTTATCGTATCTTTAGTCTTTGTTAAAACATTGCGGTATCGCACAAATTAACCACAGAATAAAGAGTTAGGCGGGAGGTGTGCAGACTAAGGACGTGACTGATGGTAGCTATTACTTGATTCTCCGGCAAAAATAGCTCATTCGTTATTCCTGTAAGACAAACATATAAATTGATCAAGGTCTTCACACAGTTCCAGCACACTAGTCGGGAAAGGGGAGTTAGTAATTTGCTTAAGCGCCTTACTGTGTCCAAAAAAGGAAGTATAAAGACGACAGAGCTTACATATTTATACTTTTTTAACTAAATGGGTGTAAAACATATAGTTCATCCGCGTATTACAACATACGTTGAATATTCACAAAATTGAAGTAACAGACGAACTGGCTAACAAACGCATAAACTCAATAATCAATCCACTGCTGTAACAAATCATTAGTCATTCACAATCATTCTATTGTAACTCGCGTACTAAAGTGTTCATATTCTTTCCTAAGCTCTTAAGATAATTTCAAACGTTCAGCCACGCATTTATCACATGACTTCAACTCTCCCTCTATCCTCGATAAAACACAGAGCCTATGATAACAGAAACTGAGTCATTATGTGGTACTGTAGTGTCTTATAGTATGGCTAAAGACATGTTATGTAGACAAATTATACTGGCGTTTATCTTGAAGTACTTTATAAGCATTTTGTTGAAAGCTGCCTCAAAAACTGACTGTTTGAAAGATTCTTAAATGACCAAATTATAAGTTCATGTTTCAGCTTCTTCGAGGATTGGTTTTATACAGTCTATGAATTTTTGCTTTGTTTGGCTTAATGGATCTGCTGTATAACAATTAGCTGCATCAGTTATTGAATTGAGGAGATCTGATGCCATTCCTATTGTTAAAATGATAATCAGTTTTGTCTACCTCATTAACAAGATTATGCCAATGACGTGACGTTTCGAATATAAAAATTAAATTGACTGACTAAGCGCCGGTGTATACACGTGTACCGCTATAGTTACTTTGATTCTCCATCGTCCATAATATTGAAATTGTTGAAAAGGATGTTCGTTTTTAGTTGACTCTTAATGATTGTTTCATGAAAGTTGTTTTAAATCTTAATTTTATTCTAATTAGTGACTGATCAATGACGTAATCAAACTTACGTTACAATTATAATATAAATATGAGAGAACCTGTAAAGTATACATGCCCATTATAATTATGGAATTCCTGTTCTTAAGAACAACAGTTCGAGTTCACGTTGCATTACGTGTTTTGTAGTACGTTAACATATTCGTAGTATAAATAAAATATATTTTTTAGTTTGATACCCTGTTTTGGCCTGGCATAGCCAGGTGGTTAGGGAGCTCAACTCGCAATCTGCGGGTGGCGGCTTCGAATCCCATCCCACCAAATATGCTCGCCCTTTCAACCGTGGGGTGTTATAATGAAACGGTCAATCCCACTATTCGTTGGTAAAAGTGTAGCCCAAGAGTGGGCAGTGGGTGGTGATGACTAGCTGCCTTCCCTCTGGTCTTACACTGCTAAAGTAGGGACGGCTAGCGCAGATAGCCCTCGTGTAGCTTTGCGCGAAATTCATAACAAACATATAAACATTTATCGTAAATTATTAGTGAGCGAGCTTTTTCGGTGCGGATGCATCTTCTCCAAAATTGGTGTGGAGGTTCATT